>NW_027617485.1:0-114617 GCF_964187855.1 Myxine glutinosa | reverse complement strand
CACTTTTCGCAGGTGTGTTAGTGTTGAAAAACCACTTTTCGCACTTGTGTTAGTGTTGAAAAACCACTTTTCGCACTTGTGTTGGTGCAGGAAACCACTTTTGCACTTGTATTAGTGTGGAAAAACCACTTTTCGCACTTGTGTTAGTGTTGAAAAACCACTTTTCGCACTTGTGTTAGTGTTGAAAAACCACTTTTCGCACTTGTGTTGGTGCAGGAAACCACTTTTGCACTTGTATTAGTGTGGAAAAAACACTTTTTGCACTTGTGATAGTGTTGAAAAACCACTTTTCCGCGCTTGTGTTAGTGTTGAAAAACCACTTTTCGCACTTGTGTTGGTGCAGGAAACCACTTTTGCACTTGTATTAGTGTGGAAAAATTACTTTTCGCACTTGTGTTAGTGTTGAAAAACCACTTTTCGCACTTGTGTAAGTGTTGCAAAACCACTTTTCGCACTTGTGTTAGTGTTGAAAAACCCACTTTTCGCACTTGTGTTGGTGCAGGAAACCACTTTTGCACTTGTATTAGTGTGGAAAAAACACTTTTCGCACTTGTGTTAGTGTTGAAACACCACTTTTCGCACTTGTGTTGGTGCAGGAAACCACTTTTGCACTTGTATTAGTGTGGAAAAACCACTTTTCGCACTTGTGTTAGTGTTGAAAAACCACTTTTCGCACTTGTGTTAGTGTTGAAAAACCACTTTTCGCACTTGTGTTAGTGTTGAAAAACCACTTTTCGCACTTGTGTTGGTGCAGGAAACCACTTTTGCACTTGTATTAGTGTGGAAAAAACACTTTTTGCACTTGTGATAGTGTTGAAAAACCACTTTTCGCTCTTGTGTTAGTGTTGAAAAACCACTTTTCACACTTGTGTTAGTGTTGAAAAACCACTTTTCGCACTTGTGTTGGTGCAGGAAACCACTTTTGCACTTGTATTAGTGTGGTAAAACCACTTTTCGCACTTGTGTTAGTGTTGGAAAAACACTTTTCGCACTTGTGTTGGTGCAGGAAACCACTTTTGCACTTGTATTCGTGTGGAAAAATTACTTTTCGCACTTGTGTTAGTGTTGAAAAACCACTTTTCGCACTTGTGTTAGTGTTGAAAAACCACTTTTCGCACTTGTGTTAGTGTTGAAAAACCACTTTTCGCACTTGTGTTGGTGCAGGAAACCACTTTTGCACTTGTATTAGTGTGGAAAAACCACTTTTCGCACTTGTGTTAGTGTTGAAAAACCACTTTTCGCACTTGTGTTGGTGCAGGAAACCACTTTTGCACTTGTATTAGTGTGGAAAAACCACTTTTCGCACTTGTGTTGGTGTTGAAAAACCACTTTTTGCACTTGTGTTGGTGCAGGAAACCACTTTTGCACTTGTATTAGTGTGGAAAAACCACTTTTCGCACTTGTGTTAGCGTTGAAAAACCACTTTTCGCACTTGTGTTAGTGTTGAAAAACCACTTTTCGCACTTGTGTTGGTGCAGGAAACCACATTTGTACTTGTATTAGTGTGGAAAAACCACTTTTCGCACTTGTGTTAGTGTTGAAAAACCACTTTTCGCACTTGTGTTAGTGTTAAAAAACCACTTTTCACAGTTGTGTTGGTGTTGAAAAACCACTTTTTACACTTGTGTTGGTGCAGGAAACCACTTTTGCACTTGTATTAGTGTGGAAAAAACACTTTTTGCACTTGTGATAGTGTTGAAAAACCACTTTTCGCACTTGTGTTAGTGTTGAAAAACCACTTTTCGCACTTGTGTTGGTGCAGGAAACCACTTTTGCACTTGTATTAGTGTGGAAAAATTACTTTTCGCACTTGTGTTAGTGTTGAAAAACCACTTTTCGCACTTGTGTTAGTGTTGAAAAACCACTTTTCGCACTTGTGTTAGTGTTGAAAAACCACTTTTCGCACTTGTGTTGGTGCAGGAAACCACTTTTGCACTTGTATTAGTGTGGAAAAACAACTTTTCGCACTTGTGTTAGTGTTGAAAAACCACGTTTCGCACTTGTATTGGTGCAGGAAACCACTTTTGCACTTGTATTAGTGTGGAAAAACCACTTTTCGCACTTGTGTTAGTGTTGAAAAACCACTTTTCGCACTTGTGTTAGTGTTGAAAAACCACTTTTCGCACTTGTGTTGGTGCAGGAAACCACTTTTGCACTTGTATTAGTGTGGAAAAAACACTTTTTGCCCTTGTGATAGTGTTGAAAAACCACTTTTCGCACTTGTGTTAGTGTTGAAAAACCACTTTTCGCACTTGTGTTAGTGTTGAAAAACCACTTTTCGCACTTGTGTTGGTGCAGGAAACCACTTTTGCCCTTGGATTAGTGTGGAAAAACCACTTTTCGCACTTGTATTAGTGTTGAAAAACCACTTTTCGCACTTGTGTTAGTGTTGAAAAACCACTTTTCACACTTGTGTTGGTGTTGAAAAACCACTTTTCGCACTTGTGTTGGTGCAGGAAACCACTTTTGCACTTGTATTAGTGTTGAAAAAACACTTTTTGCACTTGTGTTAGTGTTGAAAAACCACTTTTCGCACTTGTGTTAGTATTGAAAAACCACTTTTCGCACTTGTGTTGGTGCAGGAAACCACTTTTGCACTTGTATTAGTGTGGAAAAAACACTTTTTGCACTTGTGATAGTGTTGAAAAACCACTTTTCGCACTTGTGTTAGTGTTGAAAAACCACTTTTCGCACTTGTGTTGGTGCAGGAAACCACTTTTCGCACTTGTGTTAGTTTTGAAAAACAACTTTTCGCACTTGTGTTAGTGTTGAAAAACCACGTTTCGCACTTGTATTGGTGCAGGAAACCACTTTTGCACTTGTATTAGTGTGGAAAAACCACTTTTCGCACTTGTGTTAGTGTTGAAAAACCACTTTTCGCACTTGTGTTAGTGTTGAAAAACCACTTTTCGCACTTGTGTTGGTGCAGGAAACCACTTTTGCACTTGCATTAGTGTGGAAAAAACACTTTTTGCACTTGTGATAGTGTTGAAAAACCACTTTTCGCACTTGTGTTAGTGTTGAAAAACCACTTTTCGCACTTGTGTTAGTGTTGAAAAACCACTTTTCGCACTTGTGTTAGTGTTGAAAAACCACTTTTCGCACTTGTGTTGGTGCAGGAAACCACTTTTGCACTTGTATTAGTGTGGAAAAACCACTTTTCGCACTTGTGTTAGTGTTGAAAAACCACTTTTCGCACTTGTGTTGGTGCAGGAAACCACTTTTGCACTTGTATTAGTGTGGAAAAAACACTTTTCGCACTTGTGTTAGTGTTGAAAAAACACTTTTTGCACTTGTGATAGTGTTGAAAAACCACTTTTCGCACTTGTGTTGGTGCAGGAAACCACTTTTGCACTTGTATTAGTGTGGAAAAAACACTTTTTCCACTTGTGATAGTGTTGAAAAACCACTTTTCGCACTTGTGTTAGTGTTGAAAAACCATTTTTCACACTTGTGTTAGTGTTGAAAAACCACTTTTCGCACTTGTGTTGGTGCAGGAAACCACTTTTGCACTTGTATTAGTGTGGAAAAACCACTTTTCGCACTTGTGTTAGTGTTGAAAAACCACTTTTCGCACTTGTGTTGGTGCAGGAAACCACTTTTGCACTTGTATTAGTGTGGAAAAAACACTTTTTCCACTTGTGATAGTGTTGAAAAACCACTTTTCGCACTTGTGTTAGTGTTGAAAAACCATTTTTCACACTTGTGTTAGTGTTGAAAAACCACTTTTCGCACTTGTGTTGGTGCAGGAAACCACTTTTGCACTTGTATTAGTGTGGAAAAACCACTTTTCGCACTTGTGTTAGTGTTGAAAAACCACTTTTCGCACTTGTGTTGGTGCAGGAAACCACTTTTGCACTTGTATTAGTGTGGAAAAAACCACTTTTCGCACTTGTGTTAGTGTTGAAAAACCACTTTTCGCACTTGTGTTGGTGCAGGAAACCACTTTTGCACTTGTATTAGTGTGGAAAAAACACTTTTTGCACTTGTGATAGTGTTGAAAAACCACTTCTCACACTTGTGTTAGTGTTGAAAAACCACTTTTCGCACTTGTGTTGGTGCAGGAAACCACTTTTGCACTTGTATTAGTGTGGAAAAACCACTTTTCGCACTTGTGTTAGTGTTGAAAAACCACTTTTCGCACTTGTGTTAGTGTTGAAAAAGCACTTTTCGCACTTGTGTTGGTGCAGGAAACCACTTTTGCACTTGTATTCGTGTGGAAAAACACTTTTTGCACTTGTGATAGTGTTGAAAAACCACTTTTCGCACTTGTGTTAGTGTTGAAAAACCACTTTTCGCACTTGTGTTAGTGTTGAAAAACCACTTTTCGCACTTGTGTTAGTGTTGAAAAACCACTTTTCGCACTTGTGTTGGTGCAGGAAACCACTTTTGCACTTGTATTAGTGTGGAAAAAACACTTTTTGCACTTGTGATAGTGTTGAAAAACCACTTCTCACACTTGTGTTAGTGTTGAAAAACCACTTTTCGCACTTGTGTTGGTGCAGGAAACCACTTTTGCACTTGTATTAGTGTGGAAAAAACACTTTTTGCACTTGTGATAGTGTTGAAAAACCACTTTTCGCGCTTGTGTTAGTGTTGAAAAACCACTTTTCGCACTTGTGTTGGTGCAGGAAACCACTTTTGCACTTGTATTAGTGTGGAAAAATTACTTTTCGCACTTGTGTTAGTGTTGAAAAACCACTTTTCGCACTTGTGTAAGTGTTGCAAAACCACTTTTCGCACTTGTGTTAGTGTTGAAAAACCACTTTTCGCACTTGTGTTGGTGCAGGAAACCACTTTTGCACTTGTATTAGTGTGGAAAAAACACTTTTCGCACTTGTGTTAGTGTTGAAACACCACTTTTCGCACTTGTGTTGGTGCAGGAAACCACTTTTGCACTTGTATTAGTGTGGAAAAACCACTTTTCGCACTTGTGTTAGTGTTGAAAAACCACTTTTCGCACTTGTGTTAGTGTTGAAAAACCACTTTTCGCACTTGTGTTAGTGTTGAAAAACCACTTTTCGCACTTGTGTTGGTGCAGGAAACCACTTTTGCACTTGTATTAGTGTGGAAAAAACACTTTTTGCACTTGTGATAGTGTTGAAAAACCACTTTTCGCTCTTGTGTTAGTGTTGAAAAACCACTTTTCACACTTGTGTTAGTGTTGAAAAACCACTTTTCGCACTTGTGTTGGTGCAGGAAACCACTTTTGCACTTGTATTAGTGTGGTAAAACCACTTTTCGCACTTGTGTTTGTGCAGGAAACCACTTTTGCACTTGTATTCGTGTGGAAAAATTACTTTTCGCACTTGTGTTAGTGTTGAAAAACCACTTTTCGCACTTGTGTTAGTGTTGAAAAACCACTTTTCGCACTTGTGTTAGTGTTGAAAAACCACTTTTCGCACTTGTGTTGGTGCAGGAAACCACTTTTGCACTTGTATTAGTGTGGAAAAACCACTTTTCGCACTTGTGTTAGTGTTGAAAAACCACTTTTCGCACTTGTGTTAGTGTTGAAAAACCACTTTTCGCACTTGTGTTGGTGCAGGAAACCACTTTTGCACTTGTATTAGTGTGGAAAAAACACTTTTTGCCCTTGTGATAGTGTTGAAAAACCACTTTTCGCACTTGTGTTAGTGTTGAAAAACCACTTTTCGCACTTGTGTTAGTGTTGAAAAACCACTTTTCGCACTTGTGTTGGTGCAGGAAACCACTTTTGCCCTTGGATTAGTGTGGAAAAACCACTTTTCGCACTTGTATTAGTGTTGAAAAACCACTTTTCGCACTTGTGTTAGTGTTGAAAAACCACTTTTCACACTTGTGTTGGTGTTGAAAAACCACTTTTCGCACTTGTGTTGGTGCAGGAAACCACTTTTGCACTTGTATTAGTGTGGAAAAAACACTTTTTGCACTTGTGTTAGTGTTGAAAAACCACTTTTCGCACTTGTGTTAGTATTGAAAAACCACTTTTCGCACTTGTGTTGGTGCAGGAAACCACTTTTGCACTTGTATTAGTGTGGAAAAAACACTTTTTGCACTTGTGATAGTGTTGAAAAACCACTTTTCGCACTTGTGTTAGTGTTGAAAAACCACTTTTCGCACTTGTGTTGGTGCAGGAAACCACTTTTCGCACTTGTGTTAGTTTTGAAAAACAACTTTTCGCACTTGTGTTAGTGTTGAAAAACCACGTTTCGCACTTGTATTGGTGCAGGAAACCACTTTTGCACTTGTATTAGTGTGGAAAAACCACTTTTCGCACTTGTGTTAGTGTTGAAAAACCACTTTTCGCACTTGTGTTAGTGTTGAAAAACCACTTTTCGCACTTGTGTTGGTGCAGGAAACCACTTTTGCACTTGTATTAGTGTGGAAAAAACACTTTTTGCACTTGTGATAGTGTTGAAAAACCACTTTTCGCACTTGTGTTAGTGTTGAAAAACCACTTTTCGCACTTGTGTTAGTGTTGAAAAACCACTTTTCGCACTTGTGTTAGTGTTGAAAAACCACTTTTCGCACTTGTGTTGGTGCAGGAAACCACTTTTGCACTTGTATTAGTGTGGAAAAACCACTTTTCGCACTTGTGTTAGTGTTGAAAAACCACTTTTCGCACTTGTGTTGGTGCAGGAAACCACTTTTGCACTTGTATTAGTGTGGAAAAAACACTTTTCGCACTTGTGTTAGTGTTGAAAAAACACTTTTTGCACTTGTGATAGTGTTGAAAAACCACTTTTCGCACTTGTGTTGGTGCAGGAAACCACTTTTGCACTTGTATTAGTGTGGAAAAAACACTTTTTCCACTTGTGATAGTGTTGAAAAACCACTTTTCGCACTTGTGTTAGTGTTGAAAAACCATTTTTCACACTTGTGTTAGTGTTGAAAAACCACTTTTCGCACTTGTGTTGGTGCAGGAAACCACTTTTGCACTTGTATTAGTGTGCAAAAACCACTTTTCGCACTTGTGTTAGTGTTGAAAAACCACTTTTCGCACTTGTGTTGGTGCAGGAAACCACTTTTGCACTTGTATTAGTGTGGAAAAAACACTTTTTCCACTTGTGATAGTGTTGAAAAACCACTTTTCGCACTTGTGTTAGTGTTGAAAAACCATTTTTCACACTTGTGTTAGTGTTGAAAAACCACTTTTCGCACTTGTGTTAGTGTTGAAAAACCACTTTTCGCACTTGTGTTAGTGTTGAAAAACCACTTTTCGCACTTGTGTTGGTGCAGGAAACCACTTTTGCACTTGTATTAGTGTGGAAAAACCACTTTTCGCACTTATGTTAGTGTTGAAAAACCACTTTTCGCACTTGTGTTAGTGTTGAAAAACCACTTTTCGCACTTGTGTTGGTGCAGGAAACCACTTTTGCACTTGTATTAGTGTGGAAAAAACACTTTTTGCACTTGTGATAGTGTTGAAAAACCACTTTTCGCGCTTGTGTTAGTGTTGAAAAACCACTTTTCGCACTTGTGTTGGTGCAGGAAACCACTTTTGCACTTGTATTAGTGTGGAAAAATTACTTTTCGCACTTGTGTTAGTGTTGAAAAACCACTTTTCGCACTTGTGTAAGTGTTGAAAAACCACTTTTCGCACTTGTGTTAGTGTTGAAAAACCACTTTTCGCACTTGTGTTGGTGCAGGAAACCACTTTTGCACTTGTATTAGTGTGGAAAAAACACTTTTCGCACTTGTGTTAGTGTTGAAAAACCACTTTTCGCACTTGTGTTGGTGCAGGAAACCACTTTTGCACTTGTATTAGTGTGGAAAAAACACTTTTTGCACTTGTGATAGTGTTGAAAAACCACTTTTCGCGCTTGTGTTAGTGTTGAAAAACCACTTTTCGCACTTGTGTTGGTGCAGGAAACCACTTTTGCACTTGTATTAGTGTGGAAAAATTACTTTTCGCACTTGTGTTAGTGTTGAAAAACCACTTTTTGCACTTGTGATAGTGTTGAAAAACCACTTTTCGCACTTGTGTTAGTGTTGAAAAACCACTTCTCACACTTGTGTTAGTGTTGAAAAACCACTTTTCGCACTTGTGTTGGTGCAGGAAACCACTTTTGCACTTGTATTAGTGTGGAAAAACCACTTTTCGCACTTGTGTTAGTGTTGAAAAACCACTTTTCGCACTTGTGTTAGTGTTGAAAAAGCACTTTTCGCACTTGTGTTGGTGCAGGAAACCACTTTTGCACTTGTATTCGTGTGGAAAAACACTTTTTGCACTTGTGATAGTGTTGAAAAACCACTTTTCGCACTTGTGTTAGTGTTGAAAAACCACTTTTCGCACTTGTGTTAGTGTTGAAAAACCACTTTTCGCACTTGTGTTAGTGTTGAAAAACCACTTTTCGCACTTGTGTTGGTGCAGGAAACCACTTTTGCACTTGTATTAGTGTGGGAAAAACACTTTTTGCACTTGTGATAGTGTTGAAAAACAACTTTTCGCACTTGTGTTAGTGTTGATAAACCACTTTTCGCACTTGTGTTGGTGCAGGAAACCACTTTTGCACTTGTATTAGTGTGGAAAAACCACTTTTCGCACTTGTGTTAGTGTTGAAAAACCACTTTTCGCACTTGTGTTAGTGTTGAAAAACCACTTTTCGCACTTGTGTTAGTGTTGAAAAACCACTTTTCGCACTTGTGTTAGTGTTGAAAAACCACTTTTCGCACTTGTGTTAGTGTTGAAAAACCACTTTTCGCACTTGTGTTAGTGTTGAAAAACCACTTTTCGCACTTGTGCAGGAAACCACTTTTCGCACTTGTGTTAGTTTTGAAAAACAACTTTTTGCACTTGTGTTAGTGTTGAAAAACCACGTTTCGCACTTGTATTGGTGCAGGAAACCACTTTTGCACTTGTATTAGTGTGGAAAAACCACTTTTCGCACTTGTGTTAGTGTTGAAAAACCACTTTTCGCACTTGTGTTAGTGTTGAAAAACAACTTTTCACACTTGTGTTGGTGCAGGAAACCACTTTTGCACTTGTATTAGTGTGGAAAAAACACTTTTTGCACTTGTGATAGTGTTGAAAAACCACTTTTCGCACTTGTGTTAGTGTTGAAAAACCACTTTTCGCACTTGTGTTAGTGTTGAAAAACCACTTTTCGCACTTGTGTTGGTGCAGGAAACCACTTTTGCACTTGTATTAGTGTGGAAAAACCACTTTTCGCACTTGTGTTAGTGTTGAAAAACCACTTTTCGCAGGTGTGTTAGTGTTGAAAAACCACTTTTCGCACTTGTGTTAGTGTTGAAAAACCACTTTTCGCACTTGTGTTGGTGCAGGAAACCACTTTTGCACTTGTATTAGTGTGGAAAAACCACTTTTCGCACTTGTGTTAGTGTTGAAAAACCACTTTTCGCACTTGTGTTAGTGTTGAAAAACCACTTTTCGCACTTGTGTTGGTGCAGGAAACCACTTTTGCATTTGTATTAGTGTGGAAAAAACACTTTTTGCACTTGTGATAGTGTTGAAAAACCACTTTTCGCGCTTGTGTTAGTGTTGAAAAACCACTTTTCGCACTTGTGTTGGTGCAGGAAACCACTTTTGCACTTGTATTAGTGTGGAAAAATTACTTTTCGCACTTGTGTTAGTGTTGAAAAACCACTTTTCGCACTTGTGTAAGTGTTGAAAAACCACTTTTCGCACTTGTGTTAGTGTTGAAAAACCACTTTTCACACTTGTGTTGGTGCAGGAAACCACTTTTGCACTTGTATTAGTGTGGAAAAAACACTTTTCGCACTTGTGTTAGTGTTGAAACACCACTTTTCGCACTTGTGTTGGTGCAGGAAACCACTTTTGCACTTGTATTAGTGTGGAAAAACCACTTTTCGCACTTGTGTTAGTGTTGAAAAACCACTTTTCGCACTTGTGTTAGTGTTGAAAAACCACTTTTCGCACTTGTGTTAGTGTTGAAAAACCACTTTTCGCACTTGTGTTGGTGCAGGAAACCACTTTTGCACTTGTATTAGTGTGGAAAAAACACTTTTTGCACTTGTGATAGTGTTGAAAAACCACTTTTCACACTTGTGTTAGTGTTGAAAAACCACTTTTCGCACTTGTGTTGGTGCAGGAAACCACTTTTGCACTTGTATTAGTGTGGAAAAAACACTTTTTGCACTTGTGTTAGTGTTGAAAAACCACTTTTCACACTTGTGTTAGTGTTGAAAAACCACTTTTCGCACTTGTGTTGGTGCAGGAAACCACTTTTGCACTTGTATTAGTGTGGTAAAACCACTTTTCGCACTTGTGTTAGTGTTGGAAAAACACTTTTCGCACTTGTGTTGGTGCAGGAAACCACTTTTGCACTTGTATTCGTGTGGAAAAATTACTTTTCGCACTTGTGTTAGTGTTGAAAAACCACTTTTCGCACTTGTGTTAGTGTTGAAAAACCACTTTTCGCACTTGTGTTAGTGTTGAAAAACCACTTTTCGCACTTGTGTTGGTGCAGGAAACCACTTTTGCACTTGTATTAGTGTGGAAAAACCACTTTTCGCACTTGTGTTAGTGTTGAAAAACCACTTTTCGCACTTGTGTTGGTGCAGGAAACCACTTTTGCACTTGTATTAGTGTGGAAAAACCACTTTTCGCACTTGTGTTGGTGTTGAAAAACCACTTTTCGCACTTGTGTTGGTGCAGGAAACCACTTTTGCACTTGTATTAGTGTGGAAAAACCACTTTTCGCACTTGTGTTAGCGTTGAAAAACCACTTTTCGCACTTGTGTTAGTGTTGAAAAACCACTTTTCGCACTTGTCTTGGTGCAGGAAACCACATTTGTACTTGTATTAGTGTGGAAAAACCACTTTTCGCACTTGTGTTAGTGTTGAAAAACCACTTTTCGCACTTGTGTTAGTGTTAAAAAACCACTTTTCACAGTTGTGTTGGTGTTGAAAAACAACTTTTTACACTTGTGTTGGTGCAGGAAACCACTTTTGCACTTGTATTAGTGTGGAAAAAACACTTTTTGCACTTGTGATAGTGTTGAAAAACCACTTTTCGCACTTGTGTTAGTGTTGAAAAACCACTTTTCGCACTTGTGTTGGTGCAGGAAACCACTTTTGCACTTGTATTAGTGTGGAAAAATTACTTTTCGCACTTGTGTTAGTGTTGAAAAACCACTTTTCGCACTTGTGTTAGTGTTGAAAAACCACTTTTCGCACTTGTGTTAGTGTTGAAAAACCACTTTTCGCACTTGTGTTGGTGCAGGAAACCACTTTTGCACTTGTATTAGTGTGGAAAAACAACTTTTCGCACTTGTGTTAGTGTTGAAAAACCACGTTTCGCACTTGTATTGGTGCAGGAAACCACTTTTGCACTTGTATTAGTGTGGAAAAACCACTTTTCGCACTTGTGTTAGTGTTGAAAAACCACTTTTCGCACTTGTGTTAGTGTTGAAAAACCACTTTTCGCACTTGTGTTGGTGCAGGAAACCACTTTTGCACTTGTATTAGTGTGGAAAAAACACTTTTTGCCCTTGTGATAGTGTTGAAAAACCACTTTTCGCACTTGTGTTAGTGTTGAAAAACCACTTTTCGCACTTGTGTTGGTGCAGGAAACCACTTTTGCACTTGTATTAGTGTGGAAAAACCACTTTTCGCACTTATGTTAGTGTTGAAAAACCACTTTTCGCACTTGTGTTAGTGTTGAAAAACCACTTTTCGCACTTGTGTTGGTGCAGGAAACCACTTTTGCACTTGTATTAGTGTGGAAAAAACACTTTTTGCACTTGTGATAGTGTTGAAAAACCACTTTTCGCGCTTGTGTTAGTGTTGAAAAACCACTTTTCGCACTTGTGTTGGTGCAGGAAACCACTTTTGCACTTGTATTAGTGTGGAAAAATTACTTTTCGCACTTGTGTTAGTGTTGAAAAACCACTTTTCGCACTTGTGTAAGTGTTGAAAAACCACTTTTCGCACTTGTGTTAGTGTTGAAAAACCACTTTTCGCACTTGTGTTGGTGCAGGAAACCACTTTTGCACTTGTATTAGTGTGGAAAAAACACTTTTCGCACTTGTGTTAGTGTTGAAAAACCACTTTTCGCACTTGTGTTGGTGCAGGAAACCACTTTTGCACTTGTATTAGTGTGGAAAAAACACTTTTTGCACTTGTGATAGTGTTGAAAAACCACTTTTCGCGCTTGTGTTAGTGTTGAAAAACCACTTTTCGCACTTGTGTTGGTGCAGGAAACCACTTTTGCACTTGTATTAGTGTGGAAAAATTACTTTTCGCACTTGTGTTAGTGTTGAAAAACCACTTTTTGCACTTGTGATAGTGTTGAAAAACCACTTTTCGCACTTGTGTTAGTGTTGAAAAACCACTTCTCACACTTGTGTTAGTGTTGAAAAACCACTTTTCGCACTTGTGTTGGTGCAGGAAACCACTTTTGCACTTGTATTAGTGTGGAAAAACCACTTTTCGCACTTGTGTTAGTGTTGAAAAACCACTTTTCGCACTTGTGTTAGTGTTGAAAAAGCACTTTTCGCACTTGTGTTGGTGCAGGAAACCACTTTTGCACTTGTATTCGTGTGGAAAAACACTTTTTGCACTTGTGATAGTGTTGAAAAACCACTTTTCGCACTTGTGTTAGTGTTGAAAAACCACTTTTCGCACTTGTGTTAGTGTTGAAAAACCACTTTTCGCACTTGTGTTAGTGTTGAAAAACCACTTTTCGCACTTGTGTTGGTGCAGGAAACCACTTTTGCACTTGTATTAGTGTGGGAAAAACACTTTTTGCACTTGTGATAGTGTTGAAAAACAACTTTTCGCACTTGTGTTAGTGTTGATAAACCACTTTTCGCACTTGTGTTGGTGCAGGAAACCACTTTTGCACTTGTATTAGTGTGGAAAAACCACTTTTCGCACTTGTGTTAGTGTTGAAAAACCACTTTTCGCACTTGTGTTAGTGTTGAAAAACCACTTTTCGCACTTGTGTTAGTGTTGAAAAACCACTTTTCGCACTTGTGTTAGTGTTGAAAAACCACTTTTCGCACTTGTGTTAGTGTTGAAAAACCACTTTTCGCACTTGTGTTAGTGTTGAAAAACCACTTTTCGCACTTGTGCAGGAAACCACTTTTCGCACTTGTGTTAGTTTTGAAAAACAACTTTTTGCACTTGTGTTAGTGTTGAAAAACCACGTTTCGCACTTGTATTGGTGCAGGAAACCACTTTTGCACTTGTATTAGTGTGGAAAAACCACTTTTCGCACTTGTGTTAGTGTTGAAAAACCACTTTTCGCACTTGTGTTAGTGTTGAAAAACAACTTTTCACACTTGTGTTGGTGCAGGAAACCACTTTTGCACTTGTATTAGTGTGGAAAAAACACTTTTTGCACTTGTGATAGTGTTGAAAAACCACTTTTCGCACTTGTGTTAGTGTTGAAAAACCACTTTTCGCACTTGTGTTAGTGTTGAAAAACCACTTTTCGCACTTGTGTTGGTGCAGGAAACCACTTTTGCACTTGTATTAGTGTGGAAAAACCACTTTTCGCACTTGTGTTAGTGTTGAAAAACCACTTTTCGCAGGTGTGTTAGTGTTGAAAAACCACTTTTCGCACTTGTGTTAGTGTTGAAAAACCACTTTTCGCACTTGTGTTGGTGCAGGAAACCACTTTTGCACTTGTATTAGTGTGGAAAAACCACTTTTCGCACTTGTGTTAGTGTTGAAAAACCACTTTTCGCACTTGTGTTAGTGTTGAAAAACCACTTTTCGCACTTGTGTTGGTGCAGGAAACCACTTTTGCACTTGTATTAGTGTGGAAAAAACACTTTTTGCACTTGTGATAGTGTTGAAAAACCACTTTTCGCGCTTGTGTTAGTGTTGAAAAACCACTTTTCGCACTTGTGTTGGTGCAGGAAACCACTTTTGCACTTGTATTAGTGTGGAAAAATTACTTTTCGCACTTGTGTTAGTGTTGAAAAACCACTTTTCGCACTTGTGTAAGTGTTGAAAAACCACTTTTCGCACTTGTGTTAGTGTTGAAAAACCACTTTTCACACTTGTGTTGGTGCAGGAAACCACTTTTGCACTTGTATTAGTGTGGAAAAAACACTTTTCGCACTTGTGTTAGTGTTGAAACACCACTTTTCGCACTTGTGTTGGTGCAGGAAACCACTTTTGCACTTGTATTAGTGTGGAAAAACCACTTTTCGCACTTGTGTTAGTGTTGAAAAACCACTTTTCGCACTTGTGTTAGTGTTGAAAAACCACTTTTCGCACTTGTGTTAGTGTTGAAAAACCACTTTTCGCACTTGTGTTGGTGCAGGAAACCACTTTTGCACTTGTATTAGTGTGGAAAAAACACTTTTTGCACTTGTGATAGTGTTGAAAAACCACTTTTCACACTTGTGTTAGTGTTGAAAAACCACTTTTCGCACTTGTGTTGGTGCAGGAAACCACTTTTGCACTTGTATTAGTGTGGAAAAAACACTTTTTGCACTTGTGTTAGTGTTGAAAAACCACTTTTCACACTTGTGTTAGTGTTGAAAAACCACTTTTCGCACTTGTGTTGGTGCAGGAAACCACTTTTGCACTTGTATTAGTGTGGTAAAACCACTTTTCGCACTTGTGTTAGTGTTGGAAAAACACTTTTCGCACTTGTGTTGGTGCAGGAAACCACTTTTGCACTTGTATTCGTGTGGAAAAATTACTTTTCGCACTTGTGTTAGTGTTGAAAAACCACTTTTCGCACTTGTGTTAGTGTTGAAAAACCACTTTTCGCACTTGTGTTAGTGTTGAAAAACCACTTTTCGCACTTGTGTTGGTGCAGGAAACCACTTTTGCACTTGTATTAGTGTGGAAAAACCACTTTTCGCACTTGTGTTAGTGTTGAAAAACCACTTTTCGCACTTGTGTTGGTGCAGGAAACCACTTTTGCACTTGTATTAGTGTGGAAAAACCACTTTTCGCACTTGTGTTGGTGTTGAAAAACCACTTTTCGCACTTGTGTTGGTGCAGGAAACCACTTTTGCACTTGTATTAGTGTGGAAAAACCACTTTTCGCACTTGTGTTAGCGTTGAAAAACCACTTTTCGCACTTGTGTTAGTGTTGAAAAACCACTTTTCGCACTTGTCTTGGTGCAGGAAACCACATTTGTACTTGTATTAGTGTGGAAAAACCACTTTTCGCACTTGTGTTAGTGTTGAAAAACCACTTTTCGCACTTGTGTTAGTGTTAAAAAACCACTTTTCACAGTTGTGTTGGTGTTGAAAAACAACTTTTTACACTTGTGTTGGTGCAGGAAACCACTTTTGCACTTGTATTAGTGTGGAAAAAACACTTTTTGCACTTGTGATAGTGTTGAAAAACCACTTTTCGCACTTGTGTTAGTGTTGAAAAACCACTTTTCGCACTTGTGTTGGTGCAGGAAACCACTTTTGCACTTGTATTAGTGTGGAAAAATTACTTTTCGCACTTGTGTTAGTGTTGAAAAACCACTTTTCGCACTTGTGTTAGTGTTGAAAAACCACTTTTCGCACTTGTGTTAGTGTTGAAAAACCACTTTTCGCACTTGTGTTGGTGCAGGAAACCACTTTTGCACTTGTATTAGTGTGGAAAAACAACTTTTCGCACTTGTGTTAGTGTTGAAAAACCACGTTTCGCACTTGTATTGGTGCAGGAAACCACTTTTGCACTTGTATTAGTGTGGAAAAACCACTTTTCGCACTTGTGTTAGTGTTGAAAAACCACTTTTCGCACTTGTGTTAGTGTTGAAAAACCACTTTTCGCACTTGTGTTGGTGCAGGAAACCACTTTTGCACTTGTATTAGTGTGGAAAAAACACTTTTTGCCCTTGTGATAGTGTTGAAAAACCACTTTTCGCACTTGTGTTAGTGTTGAAAAACCACTTTTCGCACTTGTGTTAGTGTTGAAAAACCACTTTTCGCACTTGTGTTGGTGCAGGAAACCACTTTTGCCCTTGGATTAGTGTGGAAAAACCACTTTTCGCACTTGTATTAGTGTTGAAAAACCACTTTTCGCACTTGTGTTAGTGTTGAAAAACCACTTTTCACACTTGTGTTGGTGTTGAAAAACCACTTTTCGCACTTGTGTTGGTGCAGGAAACCACTTTTGCACTTGTATTAGTGTGGAAAAAACACTTTTTGCACTTGTGATAGTGTTGAAAAACCACTTTTCGCGCTTGTGTTAGTGTTGAAAAACCACTTTTCGCACTTGTGTTAGTGTTGAAAAACCACTTTTCGCACTTGTGTTAGTGTTGAAAAACCACTTTTCGCACTTGTGTTAGTGTTGAAAAACCACTTTTCGCACTTGTGCAGGAAACCACTTTTCGCACTTGTGTTAGTTTTGAAAAACAACTTTTTGCACTTGTGTTAGTGTTGAAAAACCACGTTTCGCACTTGTATTGGTGCAGGAAACCACTTTTGCACTTGTATTAGTGTGGAAAAACCACTTTTCGCACTTGTGTTAGTGTTGAAAAACCACTTTTCGCACTTGTGTTAGTGTTGAAAAACAACTTTTCGCACTTGTGTTGGTGCAGGAAACCACTTTTGCACTTGTATTAGTGTGGAAAAAACAC
This sequence comes from Myxine glutinosa, assembly GCF_964187855.1. Taxonomy (NCBI): domain Eukaryota; kingdom Metazoa; phylum Chordata; class Myxini; order Myxiniformes; family Myxinidae; genus Myxine; species Myxine glutinosa. The sequence goes on along the minus strand of NW_027617485.1, from coordinate 98,105 downwards.
TTTTTGCACTTGTGATAGTGTTGAAAAACCACTTTTCGCACTTGTGTTAGTGTTGAAAAACCACTTTTCGCACTTGTGTTAGTGTTGAAAAACCACTTTTCGCACTTGTGTTGGTGCAGGAAACCACTTTTGCACTTGTATTAGTGTGGAAAAACCACTTTTCGCACTTGTGTTAGTGTTGAAAAACCACTTTTCGCAGGTGTGTTAGTGTTGAAAAACCACTTTTCGCACTTGTGTTAGTGTTGAAAAACCACTTTTCGCACTTGTGTTAGTGTTGAAAAACCACTTTTCGCACTTGTGTTGGTGCAGGAAACCACTTTTGCACTTGTATTAGTGTGGAAAAACCACTTTTCGCACTTATGTTAGTGTTGAAAAACCACTTTTCGCACTTGTGTTAGTGTTGAAAAACCACTTTTCGCACTTGTGTTGGTGCAGGAAACCACTTTTGCACTTGTATTAGTGTGGAAAAAACACTTTTTGCACTTGTGATAGTGTTGAAAAACCACTTTTCGCGCTTGTGTTAGTGTTGAAAAACCACTTTTCGCACTTGTGTTGGTGCAGGAAACCACTTTTGCACTTGTATTAGTGTGGAAAAATTACTTTTCGCACTTGTGTTAGTGTTGAAAAACCACTTTTCGCACTTGTGTAAGTGTTGAAAAACCACTTTTCGCACTTGTGTTAGTGTTGAAAAACCACTTTTCGCACTTGTGTTGGTGCAGGAAACCACTTTTGCACTTGTATTAGTGTGGAAAAAACACTTTTCGCACTTGTGTTAGTGTTGAAAAACCACTTTTCGCACTTGTGTTGGTGCAGGAAACCACTTTTGCACTTGTATTAGTGTGGAAAAAACACTTTTTGCACTTGTGATAGTGTTGAAAAACCACTTTTCGCGCTTGTGTTAGTGTTGAAAAACCACTTTTCGCACTTGTGTTGGTGCAGGAAACCACTTTTGCACTTGTATTAGTGTGGAAAAATTACTTTTCGCACTTGTGTTAGTGTTGAAAAACCACTTTTTGCACTTGTGATAGTGTTGAAAAACCATTTTTCGCACTTGTGTTAGTGTTGAAAAACCACTTCTCACACTTGTGTTAGTGTTGAAAAACCACTTTTCGCACTTGTGTTGGTGCAGGAAACCACTTTTGCACTTGTATTAGTGTGGAAAAACCACTTTTCGCACTTGTGTTAGTTTTGAAAAACAACTTTTTGCACTTGTGTTAGTGTTGAAAAACCACGTTTCGCACTTGTATTGGTGCAGGAAACCACTTTTGCACTTGTATTAGTGTGGAAAAACCACTTTTCGCACTTGTGTTAGTGTTGAAAAACCACTTTTCGCACTTGTGTTAGTGTTGAAAAACAACTTTTCGCACTTGTGTTGGTGCAGGAAACCACTTTTGCACTTGTATTAGTGTGGAAAAAACACTTTTTGCACTTGTGATAGTGTTGAAAAACCACTTTTCGCACTTGTGTTAGTGTTGAAAAACCACTTTTCGCACTTGTGTTAGTGTTGAAAAACCACTTTTCGCACTTGTGTTGGTGCAGGAAACCACTTTTGCACTTGTATTAGTGTGGAAAAACCACTTTTCGCACTTGTGTTAGTGTTGAAAAACCACTTTTCGCAGGTGTGTTAGTGTTGAAAAACCACTTTTCGCACTTGTGTTAGTGTTGAAAAACCACTTTTCGCACTTGTGTTAGTGTTGAAAAACCACTTTTCGCACTTGTGTTGGTGCAGGAAACCACTTTTGCACTTGTATTAGTGTGGAAAAACCACTTTTCGCACTTATGTTAGTGTTGAAAAACCACTTTTCGCACTTGTGTTAGTGTTGAAAAACCACTTTTCGCACTTGTGTTGGTGCAGGAAACCACTTTTGCACTTGTATTAGTGTGGAAAAAACACTTTTTGCACTTGTGATAGTGTTGAAAAACCACTTTTCGCGCTTGTGTTAGTGTTGAAAAACCACTTTTCGCACTTGTGTTGGTGCAGGAAACCACTTTTGCACTTGTATTAGTGTGGAAAAATTACTTTTCGCACTTGTGTTAGTGTTGAAAAACCACTTTTCGCACTTGTGTAAGTGTTGAAAAACCACTTTTCGCACTTGTGTTAGTGTTGAAAAACCACTTTTCGCACTTGTGTTGGTGCAGGAAACCACTTTTGCACTTGTATTAGTGTGGAAAAAACACTTTTCGCACTTGTGTTAGTGTTGAAAAACCACTTTTCGCACTTGTGTTGGTGCAGGAAACCACTTTTGCACTTGTATTAGTGTGGAAAAAACACTTTTTGCACTTGTGATAGTGTTGAAAAACCACTTTTCGCGCTTGTGTTAGTGTTGAAAAACCACTTTTCGCACTTGTGTTGGTGCAGGAAACCACTTTTGCACTTGTATTAGTGTGGAAAAATTACTTTTCGCACTTGTGTTAGTGTTGAAAAACCACTTTTTGCACTTGTGATAGTGTTGAAAAACCATTTTTCGCACTTGTGTTAGTGTTGAAAAACCACTTCTCACACTTGTGTTAGTGTTGAAAAAACCACTTTTCGCACTTGTGTTGGTGCAGGAAACCACTTTTGCACTTGTATTAGTGTGGAAAAACCACTTTTCGCACTTGTGTTAGTGTTGAAAAACCACTTTTCGCACTTGTGTTAGTGTTGAAAAAGCACTTTTCGCACTTGTGTTGGTGCAGGAAACCACTTTTGCACTTGTATTCGTGTGGAAAAACACTTTTTGCACTTGTGATAGTGTTGAAAAACCACTTTTCGCACTTGTGTTAGTGTTGAAAAACCACTTTTCGCACTTGTGTTAGTGTTGAAAAACCACTTTTCGCACTTGTGTTAGTGTTGAAAAACCACTTTTCGCACTTGTGTTGGTGCAGGAAACCACTTTTGCACTTGTATTAGTGTGGGAAAAACACTTTTTGCACTTGTGATAGTGTTGAAAAACAACTTTTCGCACTTGTGTTAGTGTTGATAAACCACTTTTCGCACTTGTGTTGGTGCAGGAAACCACTTTTGCACTTGTATTAGTGTGGAAAAACCACTTTTCGCACTTGTGTTAGTGTTGAAAAACCACTTTTCGCACTTGTGTTAGTGTTGAAAAACCACTTTTCGCACTTGTGTTAGTGTTGAAAAACCACTTTTCGCACTTGTGTTAGTGTTGAAAAACCACTTTTCGCACTTGTGTTAGTGTTGAAAAACCACTTTTCGCACTTGTGTTAGTGTTGAAAAACCACTTTTCGCACTTGTGCAGGAAACCACTTTTCGCACTTGTGTTAGTTTTGAAAAACAACTTTTTGCACTTGTGTTAGTGTTGAAAAACCACGTTTCGCACTTGTATTGGTGCAGGAAACCACTTTTGCACTTGTATTAGTGTGGAAAAACCACTTTTCGCACTTGTGTTAGTGTTGAAAAACCACTTTTCGCACTTGTGTTAGTGTTGAAAAACAACTTTTCACACTTGTGTTGGTGCAGGAAACCACTTTTGCACTTGTATTAGTGTGGAAAAAACACTTTTTGCACTTGTGATAGTGTTGAAAAACCACTTTTCGCACTTGTGTTAGTGTTGAAAAACCACTTTTCGCACTTGTGTTAGTGTTGAAAAACCACTTTTCGCACTTGTGTTGGTGCAGGAAACCACTTTTGCACTTGTATTAGTGTGGAAAAACCACTTTTCGCACTTGTGTTAGTGTTGAAAAACCACTTTTCGCAGGTGTGTTAGTGTTGAAAAACCACTTTTCGCACTTGTGTTAGTGTTGAAAAACCACTTTTCGCACTTGTGTTGGTGCAGGAAACCACTTTTGCACTTGTATTAGTGTGGAAAAACCACTTTTCGCACTTGTGTTAGTGTTGAAAAACCACTTTTCGCACTTGTGTTAGTGTTGAAAAACCACTTTTCGCACTTGTGTTGGTGCAGGAAACCACTTTTGCACTTGTATTAGTGTGGAAAAAACACTTTTTGCACTTGTGATAGTGTTGAAAAACCACTTTTCGCGCTTGTGTTAGTGTTGAAAAACCACTTTTCGCACTTGTGTTGGTGCAGGAAACCACTTTTGCACTTGTATTAGTGTGGAAAAATTACTTTTCGCACTTGTGTTAGTGTTGAAAAACCACTTTTCGCACTTGTGTAAGTGTTGAAAAACCACTTTTCGCACTTGTGTTAGTGTTGAAAAACCACTTTTCACACTTGTGTTGGTGCAGGAAACCACTTTTGCACTTGTATTAGTGTGGAAAAAACACTTTTCGCACTTGTGTTAGTGTTGAAACACCACTTTTCGCACTTGTGTTGGTGCAGGAAACCACTTTTGCACTTGTATTAGTGTGGAAAAACCACTTTTCGCACTTGTGTTAGTGTTGAAAAACCACTTTTCGCACTTGTGTTAGTGTTGAAAAACCACTTTTCGCACTTGTGTTAGTGTTGAAAAACCACTTTTCGCACTTGTGTTGGTGCAGGAAACCACTTTTGCACTTGTATTAGTGTGGAAAAAACACTTTTTGCACTTGTGATAGTGTTGAAAAACCACTTTTCACACTTGTGTTAGTGTTGAAAAACCACTTTTCGCACTTGTGTTGGTGCAGGAAACCACTTTTGCACTTGTATTAGTGTGGAAAAAACACTTTTTGCACTTGTGTTAGTGTTGAAAAACCACTTTTCACACTTGTGTTAGTGTTGAAAAACCACTTTTCGCACTTGTGTTGGTGCAGGAAACCACTTTTGCACTTGTATTAGTGTGGTAAAACCACTTTTCGCACTTGTGTTAGTGTTGGAAAAACACTTTTCGCACTTGTGTTGGTGCAGGAAACCACTTTTGCACTTGTATTCGTGTGGAAAAATTACTTTTCGCACTTGTGTTAGTGTTGAAAAACCACTTTTCGCACTTGTGTTAGTGTTGAAAAACCACTTTTCGCACTTGTGTTAGTGTTGAAAAACCACTTTTCGCACTTGTGTTGGTGCAGGAAACCACTTTTGCACTTGTATTAGTGTGGAAAAACCACTTTTCGCACTTGTGTTAGTGTTGAAAAACCACTTTTCGCACTTGTGTTGGTGCAGGAAACCACTTTTGCACTTGTATTAGTGTGGAAAAACCACTTTTCGCACTTGTGTTAGTGTTGAAAAACCACTTTTCGCACTTGTGTTGGTGCAGGAAACCACTTTTGCACTTGTATTAGTGTGGAAAAACCACTTTTCGCACTTGTGTTAGCGTTGAAAAACCACTTTTCGCACTTGTGTTAGTGTTGAAAAACCACTTTTCGCACTTGTCTTGGTGCAGGAAACCACATTTGTACTTGTATTAGTGTGGAAAAACCACTTTTCGCACTTGTGTTAGTGTTGAAAAACCACTTTTCGCACTTGTGTTAGTGTTAAAAAACCACTTTTCACAGTTGTGTTGGTGTTGAAAAACAACTTTTTACACTTGTGTTGGTGCAGGAAACCACTTTTGCACTTGTATTAGTGTGGAAAAAACACTTTTTGCACTTGTGATAGTGTTGAAAAACCACTTTTCGCACTTGTGTTAGTGTTGAAAAACCACTTTTCGCACTTGTGTTGGTGCAGGAAACCACTTTTGCACTTGTATTAGTGTGGAAAAATTACTTTTCGCACTTGTGTTAGTGTTGAAAAACCACTTTTCGCACTTGTGTTAGTGTTGAAAAACCACTTTTCGCACTTGTGTTAGTGTTGAAAAACCACTTTTCGCACTTGTGTTGGTGCAGGAAACCACTTTTGCACTTGTATTAGTGTGGAAAAACAACTTTTCGCACTTGTGTTAGTGTTGAAAAACCACGTTTCGCACTTGTATTGGTGCAGGAAACCACTTTTGCACTTGTATTAGTGTGGAAAAACCACTTTTCGCACTTGTGTTAGTGTTGAAAAACCACTTTTCGCACTTGTGTTAGTGTTGAAAAACCACTTTTCGCACTTGTGTTGGTGCAGGAAACCACTTTTGCACTTGTATTAGTGTGGAAAAAACACTTTTTGCCCTTGTGATAGTGTTGAAAAACCACTTTTCGCACTTGTGTTAGTGTTGAAAAACCACTTTTCGCACTTGTGTTAGTGTTGAAAAACCACTTTTCGCACTTGTGTTGGTGCAGGAAACCACTTTTGCCCTTGGATTAGTGTGGAAAAACCACTTTTCGCACTTGTATTAGTGTTGAAAAACCACTTTTCGCACTTGTGTTAGTGTTGAAAAACCACTTTTCACACTTGTGTTGGTGTTGAAAAACCACTTTTCGCACTTGTGTTGGTGCAGGAAACCACTTTTGCACTTGTATTAGTGTGGAAAAAACACTTTTTGCACTTGTGTTAGTGTTGAAAAACCACTTTTCGCACTTGTGTTAGTATTGAAAAACCACTTTTCGCACTTGTGTTGGTGCAGGAAACCACTTTTGCACTTGTATTAGTGTGGAAAAAACACTTTTTGCACTTGTGATAGTGTTGAAAAACCACTTTTCGCACTTGTGTTAGTGTTGAAAAACCACTTTTCGCACTTGTGTTGGTGCAGGAAACCACTTTTCGCACTTGTGTTAGTTTTGAAAAACAACTTTTCGCACTTGTGTTAGTGTTGAAAAACCACGTTTCGCACTTGTATTGGTGCAGGAAACCACTTTTGCACTTGTATTAGTGTGGAAAAACCACTTTTCGCACTTGTGTTAGTGTTGAAAAACCACTTTTTGCACTTGTGTTAGTGTTGAAAAACCACTTTTCGCACTTGTGTTGGTGCAGGAAACCACTTTTGCACTTGTATTAGTGTGGAAAAAACACTTTTTGCACTTGTGATAGTGTTGAAAAACCACTTTTCGCACTTGTGTTAGTGTTGAAAAACCACTTTTCGCACTTGTGTTAGTGTTGAAAAACCACTTTTCGCACTTGTGTTAGTGTTGAAAAACCACTTTTCGCACTTGTGTTGGTGCAGGAAACCACTTTTGCACTTGTATTAGTGTGGAAAAACCACTTTTCGCACTTGTGTTAGTGTTGAAAAACCACTTTTCGCACTTGTGTTGGTGCAGGAAACCACTTTTGCACTTGTATTAGTGTGGAAAAAACACTTTTCGCACTTGTGTTAGTGTTGAAAAAACACTTTTTGCACTTGTGATAGTGTTGAAAAACCACTTTTCGCACTTGTGTTGGTGCAGGAAACCACTTTTGCACTTGTATTAGTGTGGAAAAAACACTTTTTCCACTTGTGATAGTGTTGAAAAACCACTTTTCGCACTTGTGTTAGTGTTGAAAAACCATTTTTCACACTTGTGTTAGTGTTGAAAAACCACTTTTCGCACTTGTGTTGGTGCAGGAAACCACTTTTGCACTTGTATTAGTGTGGAAAAAACCACTTTTCGCACTTGTGTTAGTGTTGAAAAACCACTTTTCGCACTTGTGTTAGTGTTGAAAAACCACTTTTCACACTTGTGTTAGTGTTGAAAAACCACTTTTCGCACTTGTGTTGGTGCAGGAAACCACTCTTGCACTTGTATTAGTGTGGAAAAACCACTTTTCGCACTTGTGTTAGTGTTGAAAAACCACTTTTCGCACTTGTGTTAGTGTTGAAAAACCACTTTTCACACTTGTGTTGGTGTTGAAAAACCACTTTTCGCACTTGTGTTGGTGCAGGAAACCACTTTTCCACTTGTATTAGTGTGGAAAAAACACTTTTCGCACTTGTGTTAGTGTTGAAAAACCACTTTTCGCACTTGTGTTAGTGTTGAAAAACCACTTTTCGCACTTGTGTTGGTGCAGGAAACCACTTTTGCACTTGTATTAGTGTGGAAAAAACACTTTTTGCACTTGTGATAGTGTTGAAAAATCACTTTTCGCACTTGTGTTAGTGTTGAAAAACCATTTTTCACACATGTGTTAGTGTTGAAAAACAACTTTTCGCACTTGTGTTGGTGCAGGAAACCACTTTTGCACTTGTATTAGTGTGGAAAAAACCACTTTTCGCACTTGTGTTAGTGTTGAAAAACCACTTTTCGCACTTGTGTTAGTGTTGAAAAACCACTTTTCACACTTGTGTTAGTGTTGAAAAACCACTTTTCGCACTTGTGTTGGTGCAGGAAACCACTTTTGCACTTGTATTAGTGTGGAAAAACCACTTTTCGCACTTGTGTTAGTGTTGAAAAACCACTTTTCGCACTTGTGTTAGTGTTGAAAAACCACTTTTCGCACTTGTGTTGGTGCAGGAAACCACTTTTGCACTTGTATTAGTGTGGAAAAAACACTTTTTGCACTTGTGATAGTGTTGAAAAACCACTTTTCGCACTTGTGTTAGTGTTGAAAAACCACTTTTCGCACTTGTGTTAGTGTTGAAAAACCACTTTTCGCACTTGTGTTGGTGCAGGAAACCACTTTTGCACTTGTATTAGTGTGGAAAAACCACTTTTCGCACTTGTGTTAGTGTTGAAAAACCACTTTTCGCACTTGTGTTGGTGCAGGAAACCACTTTTGCACTTGTATTCGTGTGGAAAAACACTTTTTGCACTTTTGATAGTGTTGAAAAACCACTTTTCGCACTTGTGATAGTGTTGAAAAACCACTTTTCGCACTTGTGTTAGTGTTGAAAAACCACTTTTCGCACTTGTGTTAGTGTTGAAAAACCACTTTTCGCACTTGTGTTGGTGCAGGAAACCACTTTTGCACTTGTATTAGTGTGGAAAAAACACTTTTTGCACTTGTGTTAGTGTTGAAAAACCACTTTTCACACTTGTGTTAGTGTTGAAAAACCACTTATCGCACTTGTGTTGGTGCAGGAAACCACTTTTGCACTTGTATTAGTGTGGAAAAACCACTTTTCGCACTTGTGTTAGTGTTGAAAAACCACTTTTCGCACTTGTGTTAGTGCAGGAAACCACTTTTGCACTTGTATTAGTGTGGAAAAACCACTTTTCGCACTTGTGTTAGTGTTGAAAAACCACTTTTCGCACTTGTGTTAGTGTTGAAAAACCACTTTTCGCACTTGTGTTGGTGCAGGAAACCACTTTTGCACTTGTATTAGTGTGGAAAAAACACTTTTTGCACTTGTGATAGTGTTGAAAAACCACTTTTCGCACTTGTGTTGGTGCAGGAAACCACTTTTGCACTTGTATTAGTGTGGAAAAACCACTTTTCGCACTTGTGTTAGTGTTGAAAAACCACTTTTCGCACTTGTGTTAGTGTTGAAAAACCACTTTTCGCACTTGTGTTGGTGCAGGAAACCACTTTTGCACTTGTATTAGTGTGGAAAAACCACTTTTCGCACTTGTGTTAGTGTTGAAAAACCACTTTTCGCACTTGTGTTGGTGCAGGAAACCACTTTTGCACTTGTATTAGTGTGGAAAACCACTTTTCGCACTTGTGTTGGTGTTGAAAAACCACTTTTCGCACTTGTGTTGGTGCAGGAAACCACTTTTGCACTTGTATTAGTGTGGAAAAACCACTTTTCGCACTTGTGTTAGCGTTGAAAAACCACTTTTCGCACTTGTGTTAGTGTTGAAAAACCACTTTTCGCACTTGTCTTGGTGCAGGAAACCACATTTGTACTTGTATTAGTGTGGAAAAACCACTTTTCGCACTTGTGTTAGTGTTGAAAAACCACTTTTCGCACTTGTGTTAGTGTTAAAAAACCACTTTTCACAGTTGTGTTGGTGTTGAAAAACAACTTTTTACACTTGTGTTGGTGCAGGAAACCACTTTTGCACTTGTATTAGTGTGGAAAAAACACTTTTTGCACTTGTGATAGTGTTGAAAAACCACTTTTCGCACTTGTGTTAGTGTTGAAAAACCACTTTTCGCACTTGTGTTGGTGCAGGAAACCACTTTTGCACTTGTATTAGTGTGGAAAAATTACTTTTCGCACTTGTGTTAGTGTTGAAAAACCACTTTTCGCACTTGTGTTAGTGTTGAAAAACCACTTTTCGCACTTGTGTTAGTGTTGAAAAACCACTTTTCGCACTTGTGTTGGTGCAGGAAACCACTTTTGCACTTGTATTAGTGTGGAAAAACAACTTTTCGCACTTGTGTTAGTGTTGAAAAACCACGTTTCGCACTTGTATTGGTGCAGGAAACCACTTTTGCACTTGTATTAGTGTGGAAAAACCACTTTTCGCACTTGTGTTAGTGTTGAAAAACCACTTTTCGCACTTGTGTTAGTGTTGAAAAACCACTTTTCGCACTTGTGTTGGTGCAGGAAACCACTTTTGCACTTGTATTAGTGTGGAAAAAACACTTTTTGCCCTTGTGATAGTGTTGAAAAACCACTTTTCGCACTTGTGTTAGTGTTGAAAAACCACTTTTCGCACTTGTGTTAGTGTTGAAAAACCACTTTTCGCACTTGTGTTGGTGCAGGAAACCACTTTTGCCCTTGGATTAGTGTGGAAAAACCACTTTTCGCACTTGTATTAGTGTTGAAAAACCACTTTTCGCACTTGTGTTAGTGTTGAAAAACCACTTTTCACACTTGTGTTGGTGTTGAAAAACCACTTTTCGCACTTGTGTTGGTGCAGGAAACCACTTTTGCACTTGTATTAGTGTGGAAAAAACACTTTTTGCACTTGTGTTAGTGTTGAAAAACCACTTTTCGCACTTGTGTTAGTATTGAAAAACCACTTTTCGCACTTGTGTTGGTGCAGGAAACCACTTTTGCACTTGTATTAGTGTGGAAAAAACACTTTTTGCACTTGTGATAGTGTTGAAAAACCACTTTTCGCACTTGTGTTAGTGTTGAAAAACCACTTTTCGCACTTGTGTTGGTGCAGGAAACCACTTTTCGCACTTGTGTTAGTTTTGAAAAACAACTTTTCGCACTTGTGTTAGTGTTGAAAAACCACGTTTCGCACTTGTATTGGTGCAGGAAACCACTTTTGCACTTGTATTAGTGTGGAAAAACCACTTTTCGCACTTGTGTTAGTGTTGAAAAACCACTTTTTGCACTTGTGTTAGTGTTGAAAAACCACTTTTCGCACTTGTGTTGGTGCAGGAAACCACTTTTGCACTTGTATTAGTGTGGAAAAAACACTTTTTGCACTTGTGATAGTGTTGAAAAACCACTTTTCGCACTTGTGTTAGTGTTGAAAAACCACTTTTCGCACTTGTGTTAGTGTTGAAAAACCACTTTTCGCACTTGTGTTAGTGTTGAAAAACCACTTTTCGCACTTGTGTTGGTGCAGGAAACCACTTTTGCACTTGTATTAGTGTGGAAAAACCACTTTTCGCACTTGTGTTAGTGTTGAAAAACCACTTTTCGCACTTGTGTTGGTGCAGGAAACCACTTTTGCACTTGTATTAGTGTGGAAAAAACACTTTTCGCACTTGTGTTAGTGTTGAAAAAACACTTTTTGCACTTGTGATAGTGTTGAAAAACCACTTTTCGCACTTGTGTTGGTGCAGGAAACCACTTTTGCACTTGTATTAGTGTGGAAAAAACACTTTTTCCACTTGTGATAGTGTTGAAAAACCACTTTTCGCACTTGTGTTAGTGTTGAAAAACCATTTTTCACACTTGTGTTAGTGTTGAAAAACCACTTTTCGCACTTGTGTTGGTGCAGGAAACCACTTTTGCACTTGTATTAGTGTGGAAAAAACCACTTTTCGCACTTGTGTTAGTGTTGAAAAACCACTTTTCGCACTTGTGTTAGTGTTGAAAAACCACTTTTCACACTTGTGTTAGTGTTGAAAAACCACTTTTCGCACTTGTGTTGGTGCAGGAAACCACTCTTGCACTTGTATTAGTGTGGAAAAACCACTTTTCGCACTTGTGTTAGTGTTGAAAAACCACTTTTCGCACTTGTGTTAGTGTTGAAAAACCACTTTTCACACTTGTGTTGGTGTTGAAAAACCACTTTTCGCACTTGTGTTGGTGCAGGAAACCACTTTTCCACTTGTATTAGTGTGGAAAAAACACTTTTCGCACTTGTGTTAGTGTTGAAAAACCACTTTTCGCACTTGTGTTAGTGTTGAAAAACCACTTTTCGCACTTGTGTTGGTGCAGGAAACCACTTTTGCACTTGTATTAGTGTGGAAAAAACACTTTTTGCACTTGTGATAGTGTTGAAAAATCACTTTTCGCACTTGTGTTAGTGTTGAAAAACCATTTTTCACACATGTGTTAGTGTTGAAAAACAACTTTTCGCACTTGTGTTGGTGCAGGAAACCACTTTTGCACTTGTATTAGTGTGGAAAAAACCACTTTTCGCACTTGTGTTAGTGTTGAAAAACCACTTTTCGCACTTGTGTTAGTGTTGAAAAACCACTTTTCACACTTGTGTTAGTGTTGAAAAACCACTTTTCGCACTTGTGTTGGTGCAGGAAACCACTTTTGCACTTGTATTAGTGTGGAAAAACCACTTTTCGCACTTGTGTTAGTGTTGAAAAACCACTTTTCGCACTTGTGTTAGTGTTGAAAAACCACTTTTCGCACTTGTGTTGGTGCAGGAAACCACTTTTGCACTTGTATTAGTGTGGAAAAAACACTTTTTGCACTTGTGATAGTGTTGAAAAACCACTTTTCGCACTTGTGTTAGTGTTGAAAAACCACTTTTCGCACTTGTGTTAGTGTTGAAAAACCACTTTTCGCACTTGTGTTGGTGCAGGAAACCACTTTTGCACTTGTATTAGTGTGGAAAAACCACTTTTCGCACTTGTGTTAGTGTTGAAAAACCACTTTTCGCACTTGTGTTGGTGCAGGAAACCACTTTTGCACTTGTATTCGTGTGGAAAAACACTTTTTGCACTTTTGATAGTGTTGAAAAACCACTTTTCGCACTTGTGATAGTGTTGAAAAACCACTTTTCGCACTTGTGTTAGTGTTGAAAAACCACTTTTCGCACTTGTGTTAGTGTTGAAAAACCACTTTTCGCACTTGTGTTGGTGCAGGAAACCACTTTTGCACTTGTATTAGTGTGGAAAAAACACTTTTTGCACTTGTGTTAGTGTTGAAAAACCACTTTTCACACTTGTGTTAGTGTTGAAAAACCACTTATCGCACTTGTGTTGGTGCAGGAAACCACTTTTGCACTTGTATTAGTGTGGAAAAACCACTTTTCGCACTTGTGTTAGTGTTGAAAAACCACTTTTCGCACTTGTGTTAGTGCAGGAAACCACTTTTGCACTTGTATTAGTGTGGAAAAACCACTTTTCGCACTTGTGTTAGTGTTGAAAAACCACTTTTCGCACTTGTGTTAGTGTTGAAAAACCACTTTTCGCACTTGTGTTGGTGCAGGAAACCACTTTTGCACTTGTATTAGTGTGGAAAAAACACTTTTTGCACTTGTGATAGTGTTGAAAAACCACTTTTCGCACTTGTGTTGGTGCAGGAAACCACTTTTGCACTTGTATTAGTGTGGAAAAACCACTTTTCGCACTTGTGTTAGTGTTGAAAAACCACTTTTCGCACTTGTGTTAGTGTTGAAAAACCACTTTTCGCAGTTGTGTTGGTGCAGGAAACCACTTTTCGCACTTGTGTTAGTGTTGAAAAACAACTTTTCGCACTTGTATTAGTGTGGAAAAAACACTTTTTGCACTTGTGATAGTGTTGAAAAACCACTTTTCGCACTTGTGTTAGTGTTGAAAAACCACTTTTCACACTTGTGTTAGTGTTGAAAAACCACTTTTCGCACTTGTGATGGTGCAGGAAACCACTTTTGCACTTGTATTAGTGTGGAAAAACCACTTTTCGCACTTGTGTTAGTGTTGAAAAACCACTTTTCGCACTTGTGTTAGTGTTGAAAAACCACTTTTCGCACTTGTGTTGGTGCAGGAAACCACTTTTGCACTTGTATTAGTGTGGAAAAAACACTTTTTGCACTTGTGATAGTGTTGAAAAACCACTTTTCGCACTTGTGTTAGTGTTGAAAAACCACTTTTCGCACTTGTGTTAGTGTTGAAAAACCACTTTTCGCACTTGTGTTGGTGCAGGAAACCACTTTTGCACTTGTATTAGTGTGGAAAAACCACTTTTCGCACTTGTGTTAGTGTTGAAAAACCACTTTTCGCACTTGTGTTGGTGCAGGAAACCACTTTTGCACTTGTATTCGTGTGGAAAAACACTTTTTGCACTTGTGATAGTGTTGAAAAACCACTTTTCGCACTTGTGTTAGTGTTGAAAAACCACTTTTCGCACTTGTGTTAGTGTTGAAAAACCACTTTTCGCACTTGTGTTGGTGCAGGAAACCACTTTTGCACTTGTATTAGTGTGGAAAAAACACTTTTTGCACTTGTGATAGTGTTGAAAAACCACTTTTCGCACTTGTGTTAGTGTTGAAAAAACACTTTTCGCACTTGTGTTGGTGCAGGAACCCACTTTTGCACTTGTATTAGTGTGGAAAAACCACTTTTTGCACTTGTGTCAGTGTTGAAAAACCACTTTTCGCACTTGTGTTAGTGTTGAAAAACCACTTTTCGCGCTTGTGTTAGTGTTGAAAAACCACTTTTCGCAGTTGTGTTGGTGCAGGAAACCACTTTTCGCACTTGTGTTAGTGTTGAAAAACAACTTTTCGCACTTGTGTTAGTGTTGAAAAACCACGTTTCGCACTTGTATTGGTGCAGGAAACCACTTTTGCACTTGTATTAGTATGGAAAAACCACTTTTCGCACTTGTGTTAGTGTTGAAAAACCACTTTTCGCACTTGTGTTAGTGTTGAAAAACCACTTTTCGCACTTGTGTTGGTGCAGGAAACCACTTTTGCACTTGTATTAGTGTGGAAAAACCACTTTTCGCACTTGTGTTGGTGCAGGAAACCACTTTTGCACTTGTATTAGTGTGGAAAAACCACTTTTCGCACTTGTGTTAGTGTTGAAAAACCACTTTTCGCACTTGTGTTGGTGCAGGAAACCACTTTTGCACTTGTATTCGTGTGGAAAAACACTTTTTGCACTTGTGATAGTGTTGAAAAACCACTTTTCGCACTTGTGTTAGTGTTGAAAAACCACTTTTCGCACTTGTGTTAGTGTTGAAAAACCACTTTTCGCACTTGTGTTGGTGCAGGAAACCACTTTTGCACTTGTATTAGTGTGGAAAAAACACTTTTTGCACTTGTGATAGTGTTGAAAAACCACTTTTCGCACTTGTGTTAGTGTTGAAAAAACACTTTTCGCACTTGTGTTGGTGCAGGAAACCACTTTTGCACTTGTATTAGTGTGGAAAAACCACTTTTTGCACTTGTGTTAGTGTTGAAAAACCATTTTTCACACTTGTGTTAGTGTTGAGAAAACCACTTTTCGCACTTGTGTTGGTGCAGGAAACCACTTTTGCACTTGTATTAGTGTGGAAAAAACCACTTTTCGCACTTGTGTTAGTGTTGAAAAACCACTTTTCGCACTTGTGTTAGTGTTGAAAAACCACTTTTCACACTTGTGTTAGTGTTGAAAAACCACTTTTCGCACATGTGTTGGTGCAGGAAACCACTTTTGCACTTGTATTAGTGTGGAAAAACCACTTTTCGCACTTGTGTTAGTGTTGAAAAACCACTTTTCGCACTTGTGTTAGTGTTGAAAAACCACTTTTCGCACTTGTGTTGGTGCAGGAAACCACTTTTGCACTTGTATTAGTGTGGAAAAAACACTTTTTGCACTTGTGATAGTGTTGAAAAACCACTTTTCGCACTTGTGTTAGTGTTGAAAAACCACTTTTCGCACTTGTGTTAGTGTTGAAAAACCACTTTTCGCACTTGTGTTGGTGCAGGAAACCACTTTTGCACTTGTATTAGTGTGGAAAAACCACTTTTCGCACTTGTGTTAGTGTTGAAAAACCACTTTTCACACTTGTGTTAGTGTTGAAAAACCACTTTTTGCACTTGTGTTGGTGCAGGAAACCACTTTTGCACTTGTATTAGTGTGGAAAAACCACTTTTCGCACTTGTGTTAGTGTTGAAAAACCACTTTTCGCACTTGTGTTAGTGTTGAAAAACCACTTTTCGCAGTTGTGTTGGTGCAGGAAACCACTTTTCGCACTTGTGTTAGTGTTGAAAAACAACTTTTCGCACTTGTGTTAGTGTTGAAAAACCACGTTTCGCACTTGTATTGGTGCAGGAAACCACTTTTGCACTTGTATTAGTATGGAAAAACCACTTTTCGCACTTGTGTTAGTGTTGAAAAACCACTTTTCGCACTTGTGTTAGTGTTGAAAAACCACTTTTCGCACTTGTGTTGGTGCAGGAAACCACTTTTGCACTTGTATTAGTGTGGAAAAACCACTTTTCGCACTTGTGTTAGTGTTGAAAAACCACTTTTCGCACTTGTGTAAGTGTTGAAAAACCACTTTTCGCACTTGTGTTGGTGCAGGAAACCACTTTTGCACTTGTATTAGTGTGGAAAAAACACTTTTTGCACTTGTGATAGTGTTGAAAAACCACTTTTCGCACTTGTGTTAGTGTTGAAAAACCACTTTTCGCACTTGTGTTAGTGTTGAAAAACCACTTTTCACACTTGTGTTGGTGTTGAAAAACCACTTTTCGCACTTGTGTTTGGTGCAGGAAACCACTTTTGCACTTTGATTAGTGTGGAAAAACCACTTTTCGCACTTGCGTTAGTGTTGAAAAACCACTTTTCGCACTTGTGTTGGTGCAGGAAACCACTTTTGCACTTGTATTCGTGTGGAAAAACACTTTTTGCACTTGTGATAGTGTTGAAAAACCACTTTTCGCACTTGTGTTAGTGTTGAAAAACCACTTTTCGCACTTGTGTTAGTGTTGAAAAACCACTTTTCGCACTTGTGTTGGTGCAGGAAACCACTTTTGCACTTGTATTAGTGTGGAGAAAACACTTTTTGCACTTGTGATAGTGTTGAAAAACCACTTTTCGCACTTGTGTTAGTGTTGAAAAAACACTTTTCGCACTTGTGTTGGTGCAGGAAACCACTTTTGCACTTGTATTAGTGTGGAAAAACCACTTTTTGCACTTGTGTTAGTGTTGAAAAACCACTTTTCGCACTTGTGTTAGTGTTGAAAAACCACTTTTCGCACTTGTGTTAGTGTTGAAAAACCACTTTTCGCAGTTGTGTTGGTGCAGGAAACCACTTTTCGCACTTGTGTTAGTGTTGAAAAACAACTTTTCGCACTTGTGTTAGTGTTGAAAAACCACGTTTCGCACTTGTATTGGTGCAGGAAACCACTTTTGCACTTGTATTAGTATGGAAAAACCACTTTTCGCACTTGTGTTAGTGTTGAAAAACCACTTTTCGCACTTGTGTTAGTGTTGAAAAACCACTTTTCGCACTTGTGTTGGTGCAGGAAACCACTTTTGCACTTGTATTAGTATGGAAAAACCACTTTTCGCACTTGTGTTAATGTTGAAAAACCACTTTTCGCACTTGTGTAAGTGTTGAAAAACCACTTTTCGCACTTGTGTTGGCGCAGGAAACCACTTTTGCACTTGTATTAGTGTGGAAAAAATAGTTTTTGCACTTGTGATAGTGTTGAAAAACCACTTTTCGCACTTGTGTTAGTGTTGAATAACCACTTTTCGCACTTATGTTGGTGCAGGAAACCACTTTTGCACTTGTATTAGTATGGAAAAACCACTTTTCGCACTTGTGTTAGTGTTGAAAAACCACTTTTCGCACTTGTGTTAGTGTTGAAAAACCACTTTTCGCACTTGTGTTGGTGCAGGAAACCACTTTTGCACTTGTATTAGTGTGGAAAAACCACTTTTCGCACTTGTGTTGGTGCAGGAAACCACTTTTGCACTTGTATTAGTGTGGAAAAACCACTTTTCGCACTTGTGTTAGTGTTGAAAAACCACTTTTCGCACTTGTGTTGGTGCAGGAAACCACTTTTGCACTTGTATTCGTGTGGAAAAACACTTTTTGCACTTGTGATAGTGTTGAAAAACCACTTTTCGCACTTGTGTTAGTGTTGAAAAACCACTTTTCGCACTTGTGTTAGTGTTGAAAAACCACTTTTCGCACTTGTGTTGGTGCAGGAAACCACTTTTGCACTTGTATTAGTGTGGAAAAAACACTTTTTGCACTTGTGATAGTGTTGAAAAACCACTTTTCGCACTTGTGTTAGTGTTGAAAAAACACTTTTCGCACTTGTGTTGGTGCAGGAAACCACTTTTGCACTTGTATTAGTGTGGAAAAACCACTTTTTGCACTTGTGTTAGTGTTGAAAAACCATTTTTCACACTTGTGTTAGTGTTGAGAAAACCACTTTTCGCACTTGTGTTGGTGCAGGAAACCACTTTTGCACTTGTATTAGTGTGGAAAAAACCACTTTTCGCACTTGTGTTAGTGTTGAAAAACCACTTTTCGCACTTGTGTTAGTGTTGAAAAACCACTTTTCACACTTGTGTTAGTGTTGAAAAACCACTTTTCGCACTTGTGTTGGTGCAGGAAACCACTTTTGCACTTGTATTAGTGTGGAAAAACCACTTTTCGCACTTGTGTTAGTGTTGAAAAACCACTTTTCGCACTTGTGTTAGTGTTGAAAAACCACTTTTCGCACTTGTGTTGGTGCAGGAAACCACTTTTGCACTTGTATTAGTGTGGAAAAAACACTTTTTGCACTTGTGATAGTGTTGAAAAACCACTTTTCGCACTTGTGTTAGTGTTGAAAAACCACTTTTCGCACTTGTGTTAGTGTTGAAAAACCACTTTTCGCACTTGTGTTGGTGCAGGAAACCACTTTTGCACTTGTATTAGTGTGGAAAAACCACTTTTCGCACTTGTGTTAGTGTTGAAAAACCACTTTTCACACTTGTGTTGGTGTTGAAAAACCACTTTTTGCACTTGTGTTGGTGCAGGAAACCACTTTTGCACTTGTATTAGTGTGGAAAAACCACTTTTCGCACTTGTGTTAGTGTTGAAAAACCACTTTTCGCACTTGTGTTAGTGTTGAAAAACCACTTTTCGCAGTTGTGTTGGTGCAGGAAACCACTTTTCGCACTTGTGTTAGTGTTGAAAAACAACTTTTCGCACTTGTGTTAGTGTTGAAAAACCACGTTTCGCACTTGTATTGGTGCAGGAAACCACTTTTGCACTTGTATTAGTATGGAAAAACCACTTTTCGCACTTGTGTTAGTGTTGAAAAACCACTTTTCGCACTTGTGTTAGTGTTGAAAAACCACTTTTCGCACTTGTGTTGGTGCAGGAAACCACTTTTGCACTTGTATTAGTGTGGAAAAACCACTTTTCGCACTTGTGTTAGTGTTGAAAAACCACTTTTCGCACTTGTGTAAGTGTTGAAAAACCACTTTTCGCACTTGTGTTGGTGCAGGAAACCACTTTTGCACTTGTATTAGTGTGGAAAAAACACTTTTTGCACTTGTGATAGTGTTGAAAAACCACTTTTCGCACTTGTGTTAGTGTTGAAAAACCACTTTTCGCACTTGTGTTAGTGTTGAAAAACCACTTTTCACACTTGTGTTGGTGTTGAAAAACCACTTTTCGCACTTGTGTTTGGTGCAGGAAACCACTTTTGCACTTTGATTAGTGTGGAAAAACCACTTTTCGCACTTGCGTTAGTGTTGAAAAACCACTTTTCGCACTTGTGTTGGTGCAGGAAACCACTTTTGCACTTGTATTCGTGTGGAAAAACACTTTTTGCACTTGTGATAGTGTTGAAAAACCACTTTTCGCACTTGTGTTAGTGTTGAAAAACCACTTTTCGCACTTGTGTTAGTGTTGAAAAACCACTTTTCGCACTTGTGTTGGTGCAGGAAACCACTTTTGCACTTGTATTAGTGTGGAAAAAACACTTTTTGCACTTGTGATAGTGTTGAAAAACCACTTTTCGCACTTGTGTTAGTGTTGAAAAAACACTTTTCGCACTTGTGTTGGTGCAGGAAACCACTTTTGCACTTGTATTAGTGTGGAAAAACCACTTTTTGCACTTGTGTTAGTGTTGAAAAACCACTTTTCGCACTTGTGTTAGTGTTGAAAAACCACTTTTCGCACTTGTGTTAGTGTTGAAAAACCACTTTTCGCAGTTGTGTTGGTGCAGGAAACCACTTTTCGCACTTGTGTTAGTGTTGAAAAACAACTTTTCGCACTTGTGTTAGTGTTGAAAAACCACGTTTCGCACTTGTATTGGTGCAGGAAACCACTTTTGCACTTGTATTAGTATGGAAAAACCACTTTTCGCACTTGTGTTAGTGTTGAAAAACCACTTTTCGCACTTGTGTTAGTGTTGAAAAACCACTTTTCGCACTTGTGTTGGTGCAGGAAACCACTTTTGCACTTGTATTAGTATGGAAAAACCACTTTTCGCACTTGTGTTAATGTTGAAAAACCACTTTTCGCACTTGTGTAAGTGTTGAAAAACCACTTTTCGCACTTGTGTTGGCGCAGGAAACCACTTTTGCACTTGTATTAGTGTGGAAAAAATAGTTTTTGCACTTGTGATAGTGTTGAAAAACCACTTTTCGCACTTGTGTTAGTGTTGAATAACCACTTTTCGCACTTATGTTGGTGCAGGAAACCACTTTTGCACTTGTATTAGTGTGGAAAAAACACTTTTTGCACTTGTGATAGTGTTGAAAAACCACTTTTCGCGCTTGTGTTAGTGTTGAAAAACCACTTTTCGCACTTGTGTTAGTGTTGAAAAACCACTTTTCGCACTTGTGTTGGTGCAGGAAACCACTTTTGCACTTGTATTAGTGTGGAAAAACCACTTTTCGCACTTGTGTTAGTGTTGAAAAACCACTTTTCGCACTTGTGTTAGTGTTGAAAAACCACTTTTCACACTTGTGATAGTGTTGAAAAACCACTTTTCGCACTTGTGTTGGTGCAGGAAACCATTTTTGCACTTGTATTAGTGTGGAAAAACCACTTTTCGCACTTGTGTTAGTGTTGAAAAACCACTTTTCGCACTTGTGTTGGTGCAGGAAACCACTTTTGCACTTGTATTAGTGTGGAAAAACCACTTTTCGCACTTGTGTTAGTGTTGAAAAACCACTTTTCGCACTTGTGTTAGTGTTGAAAAACCACTTTTCGCACTTGTGTTGGTGCAGGAAACCACTTTTGCACTTGTATTAGTGTGGAAAAAACACTTTTTGCACTTGTGATAGTGTTGAAAAACCACTTTTCGCACTTGTGTTAGTGTTGAAAAACCACTTCTCACACTTGTGTTAGTGTTGAAAAACCACTTTTCGCACTTGTGTTGGTGCAGGAAACCACTTTTGCACTTGTATTAGTGTGGAAAAACCACTTTTCGCACTTGTGTTAGTGTTGAAAAACCACTTTTCGCACTTGTGTTAGTGTTGAAAAAGCACTTTTCGCACTTGTGTTGGTGCAGGAAACCACTTTTGCACTTGTATTCGTGTGGAAAAACACTTTTTGCACTTGTGATAGTGTTGAAAAACCACTTTTCGCACTTGTGTTAGTGTTGAAAAACCACTTTTCGCACTTGTGTTAGTGTTGAAAAACCACTTTTCGCACTTGTGTTAGTGTTGAAAAACCACTTTTCGCACTTGTGTTGGTGCAGGAAACCACTTTTGCACTTGTATTAGTGTGGAAAAAACACTTTTTGCACTTGTGATAGTGTTGAAAAACAACTTTTCGCACTTGTGTTAGTGTTGATAAACCACTTTTCGCACTTGTGTTGGTGCAGGAAACCACTTTTGCACTTGTATTAGTGTGGAAAAACCACTTTTCGCACTTGTGTTAGTGTTGAAAAACCACTTTTCGCACTTGTGATAGTGTTGAAAAACCACTTTTCGCACTTGTGTTAGTGTTGAAAAACCACTTTTCGCACTTGTGTTAGTGTTGAAAAACCACTTTTCGCACTTGTGTTAGTGTTGAAAAACCACTTTTCGCACTTGTGTTAGTGTTGAAAAACCACTTTTCGCACTTGTGCAGGAAACCACTTTTCGCACTTGTGTTAGTTTTGAAAAACAACTTTTTGCACTTGTGTTAGTGTTGAAAAACCACGTTTCGCACTTGTATTGGTGCAGGAAACCACTTTTGCACTTGTATTAGTGTGGAAAAAACCACTTTTCGCACTTGTGTTAGTGTTGAAAAACCACTTTTC
Organism: Myxine glutinosa; assembly: GCF_964187855.1. NCBI lineage: Eukaryota > Metazoa > Chordata > Myxini > Myxiniformes > Myxinidae > Myxine > Myxine glutinosa. Next base: position 76,186 of record NW_027617485.1, on the reverse strand, counting down.
GCACTTGTGTTAGTGTTGAAAAACAACTTTTCGCACTTGTGTTGGTGCAGGAAACCACTTTTGCACTTGTATTAGTGTGGAAAAAACACTTTTTGCACTTGTGATAGTGTTGAAAAACCACTTTTCGCACTTGTGTTAGTGTTGAAAAACCACTTTTCGCACTTGTGTTAGTGTTGAAAAACCACTTTTCGCACTTGTGTTGGTGCAGGAAACCACTTTTGCACTTGTATTAGTGTGGAAAAACCACTTTTCGCACTTGTGTTAGTGTTGAAAAACCACTTTTCGCAGGTGTGTTAGTGTTGAAAAACCACTTTTCGCACTTGTGTTAGTGTTGAAAAACCACTTTTCGCACTTGTGTTAGTGTTGAAAAACCACTTTTCGCACTTGTGTTGGTGCAGGAAACCACTTTTGCACTTGTATTAGTGTGGAAAAACCACTTTTCGCACTTGTGTTAGTGTTGAAAAACCACTTTTCGCACTTGTGTTAGTGTTGAAAAACCACTTTTCGCACTTGTGTTGGTGCAGGAAACCACTTTTGCACTTGTATTAGTGTGGAAAAAACACTTTTTGCACTTGTGATAGTGTTGAAAAACCACTTTTCGCGCTTGTGTTAGTGTTGAAAAACCACTTTTCGCACTTGTGTTGGTGCAGGAAACCACTTTTGCAGTTGTATTAGTGTGGAAAAATTACTTTTCGCACTTGTGTTAGTGTTGAAAAACCACTTTTCGCACTTGTGTAAGTGTTGAAAAACCACTTTTTGCACTTGTGTTAGTGTTGAAAAACCACTTTTCGCACTTGTGTTGGTGCAGGAAACCACTTTTGCACTTGTATTAGTGTGGAAAAAAACACTTTTCGCACTTGTGTTAGTGTTGAAAAACCACTTTTCGCACTTGTTTTGGTGCAGGAAACCACTTTTGCACTTGTATTAGTGTGGAAAAAACACTTTTCGCACTTGTGTTAGTGTTGAAAAACCACTTTTCGCACTTGTGTTAGTGTTGAAAAACCACTTTTCGCACTTGTGTTAGTGTTGAAAAACCACTTTTCGCACTTATGTTAGTGTTGAAAAACCACTTTTCGCACTTGTGTTAGTGTTGAAAAACCACTTTTCGCACTTGTGTTGGTGCAGGAAAGCACTTTTGCACTTGTATTAGTGTGGAAAAAACACTTTTTGCACTTGTGATAGTGTTGAAAAACCACTTTTCGCACTTGTGTTAGTGTTGAAAAACCACTTTTCACACTTGTGTTAGTGTTGAAAAACCACTTTTCGCACTTGTGTTGGTGCAGGAAACCACTTTTGCACTTGTATTAGTGTGGAAAAAACACTTTTTGCACTTGTGATAGTGTTGAAAAACCACTTTTCGCGCTTGTGTTAGTGTTGAAAAACCACTTTTCGCACTTGTGTTAGTGTTGAAAAACCACTTTTCGCACTTGTGTTGGTGCAGGAAACCACTTTTGCACTTGTATTAGTGTGGAAAAACCACTTTTCGCACTTGTGTTAGTGTTGAAAAACCACTTTTCGCACTTGTGTTAGTGTTGAAAAACCACTTTTCACACTTGTGATAGTGTTGAAAAACCACTTTTCGCACTTGTGTTGGTGCAGGAAACCATTTTTGCACTTGTATTAGTGTGGAAAAACCACTTTTCGCACTTGTGTTAGTGTTGAAAAACCACTTTTCGCACTTGTGTTGGTGCAGGAAACCACTTTTGCACTTGTATTAGTGTGGAAAAAACACTTTTTGCACTTGTGATAGTGTTGAAAAACCACTTTTCGCACTTGTGTTAGTGTTGAAAAACCACTTCTCACACTTGTGTTAGTGTTGAAAAACCACTTTTCGCACTTGTGTTGGTGCAGGAAACCACTTTTGCACTTGTATTAGTGTGGAAAAACCACTTTTCGCACTTGTGTTAGTGTTGAAAAACCACTTTTCGCACTTGTGTTAGTGTTGAAAAAGCACTTTTCGCACTTGTGTTGGTGCAGGAAACCACCTTTGCACTTGTATTCGTGTGGAAAAACACTTTTTGCACTTGTGATAGTGTTGAAAAACCACTTTTCGCACTTGTGTTAGTGTTGAAAAACCACTTTTCGCACTTGTGTTAGTGTTGAAAAACCACTTTTCGCACTTGTGTTAGTGTTGAAAAACCACTTTTCGCACTTGTGTTGGTGCAGGAAACCACTTTTGCACTTGTATTAGTGTGGAAAAAACACTTTTTGCACTTGTGATAGTGTTGAAAAACAACTTTTCGCACTTGTGTTAGTGTTGATAAACCACTTTTCGCACTTGTGTTGGTGCAGGAAACCACTTTTGCACTTGTATTAGTGTGGAAAAACCACTTTTCGCACTTGTGTTAGTGTTGAAAAACCACTTTTCGCACTTGTGTTAGTGTTGAAAAACCACTTTTCGCACTTGTGTTAGTGTTGAAAAACCACTTTTCGCACTTGTGTTAGTGTTGAAAAACCACTTTTCGCACTTGTGTTAGTGTTGAAAAACCACTTTTCGCACTTGTGTTAGTGTTGAAAAACCACTTTTCGCACTTGTGTTGGTGCAGGAAACCACTTTTGCACTTGTATTAGTGTGGTAAAACCACTTTTCGCACTTGTGTTAGTGTTGGAAAAACACTTTTCGCACTTGTGTTGGTGCAGGAAACCACTTTTGCACTTGTATTCGTGTGGAAAAATTACTTTTCGCACTTGTGTTAGTGTTGAAAAACCACTTTTCGCACTTGTGTTAGTGTTGAAAAACCACTTTTCGCACTTGTGTTAGTGTTGAAAAACCACTTTTCGCACTTGTGTTGGTGCAGGAAACCACTTTTGCACTTGTATTAGTGTGGAAAAACCACTTTTCGCACTTGTGTTAGTGTTGAAAAAACACTTTTCGCACTTGTGTTGGTGCAGGAAACCACTTTTGCACTTGTATTAGTGTGGAAAAACCACTTTTCGCACTTGTGTTGGTGTTGAAAAACCACTTTTCGCACTTGTGTTGGTGCAGGAAACCACTTTTGCACTTGTATTAGTGTGGAAAAACCACTTTTCGCACGTGTGTTAGTGTTGAAAAACCACTTTTCGCACTTGTGTTAGTGTTGAAAAACCACTTTTCGCACTTGTGTTGGTGCAGGAAACCACTTTTGTACTTGTATTAGTGTGGAAAAACCACTTTTCGCACTTGTGTTAGTGTTGAAAAACCACTTTTCGCACTTGTGTTAGTGTTAAAAAACCACTTTTCACAGTTGTGTTGGTGTTGAAAAACCACTTTTTACACTTGTGTTGGTGCAGGAAACCACTTTTGCACTTGTATTAGTGTGGAAAAACACTTTTTGCACTTGTGATAGTGTTGAAAAACCACTTTTCGCACTTGTGTTAGTGTTGAAAAACCACTTTTCGCACTTGTGTTGGTGCAGGAAACCACTTTTGCACTTGTATTAGTGTGGAAAAATTACTTTTCGCACTTGTGTTAGTGTTGAAAAACCACTTTTCGCACTTGTGTTAGTGTTGAAAAACCACTTTTCGCACTTGTGTTAGTGTTGAAAAACCACTTTTCGCACTTGTGTTGGTGCAGGAAACCATTTTTGCACTTGTATTAGTGTGGAAAAACAACTTTTCGCACTTGTGTTAGTGTTGAAAAACCACGTTTCGCACTTGTATTGGTGCAGGAAACCACTTTTGCACTTGTATTAGTGTGGAAAAACCACTTTTCGCACTTGTGTTAGTGTTGAAAAACCACTTTTCGCACTTCTGTTAGTGTTGAAAAACCACTTTTCGCACTTGTGTTGGTGCAGGAAACCACTTTTGCACTTGTATTAGTGTAGAAAAAACACTTTTTGCCCTTGTGATAGTGTTGAAAAACCACTTATCGCACTTGTGTTAGTGTTGAAAAACCACTTTTCGCACTTGGGTTAGTGTTGATAAACCACTTTTCGCACTTGTGTTGGTGCAGGAAACCACTTTTGCCCTTGGATTAGTGTGGAAAAACCACTTTTCGCACTTGTATTAGTGTTGAAAAACCAATTTTCGCACTTGTGTTAGTGTTGAAAAACCACTTTTCACACTTGTGTTGGTGTTGAAAAACCACTTTTCGCACTTGTGTTGGTGCAGGAAACCACTTTTGCACTTGTATTAGTGTGGAAAAAACACTTTTCGCACTTGTGTTAGTGTTGAAAAACCACTTTTCGCACTTGTGTTAGTATTGAAAAACCACTTTTCGCACTTGTGTTGGTGCAGGAAACCACTTTTGCACTTGTATTAGTGTGGAAAAAACACTTTTTGCACTTGTGATAGTGTTGAAAAACCACTTTTCGCACTTGTGTTAGTGTTGAAAAACCACTTTTCGCACTTGTGTTGGTGCAGGAAACCACTTTTCGCACTTGTGTTAGTTTTGAAAAACAACTTTTCGCACTTGTGTTAGTGTTGAAAAACCACGTTTCGCACTTGTATTGGTGCAGGAAACCACTTTTGCACTTGTATTAGTGTGGAAAAACCACTTTTCGCACTTGTGTTAGTGTTGAAAAACCACTTTTCGCACTTGTGTTAGTGTTGAAAAACCACTTTCCGCACTTGTGTTGGTGCAGGAAACCACTTTTGCACTTGTATTAGTGTGGAAAAAACACTTTTTGCACTTGTGATAGTGTTGAAAAACCACTTTTCGCACTTGTGTTAGTGTTGAAGAACCACTTTTCGCACTTCTGTTAGTGTTGAAAAACCACTTTTCGCACTTGTGTTAGTGTTGAAAAACCACTTTTCGCACTTGTGTTGGTGCAGGAAACCACTTTTGCACTTGTATTAGTGTGGAAAAACCACTTTTCGCACTTGTGTTAGTGTTGAAAAACCACTTTTCGCACTTGTGTTGGTGCAGGAAACCACTTTTGCACTTGTATTAGTGTGGAAAAAACACTTTTCGCACTTGTGTTAGTGTTGAAAAAACACTTTTTGCACTTGTGATAGTGTTGAAAAACCACTTTTCGCACTTGTGTTGGTGCAGGAAACCACTTTTGCACTTGTATTAGTGTGGAAAAAACACTTTTTGCACTTGTGATAGTGTTGAAAAACCACTTTTCGCACTTGTGTTAGTGTTGAAAAACCATTTTTCACACTTGTGTTAGTGTTGAAAAACCACTTTTCGCACTTGTGTTGGTGCAGGAAACCACTTTTGCACTTGTATTAGTGTGGAAAAAACCACTTTTCGCACTTGTGTTAGTGTTGAAAAACCACTTTTCGCACTTGTGTTAGTGTTGAAAAACCACTTTTCACACTTGTGTTAGTGTTGAAAAACCACTTTTCGCACTTGTGTTGGTGCAGGAAACCACTTTTGCACTTGTATTAGTGTGGAAAAACCACTTTTCGCACTTGTGTTAGTGTTGAAAAACCACTTTTCGCACTTGTGTTAGTGTTGAAAAACCACTTTTCACACTTGTGTTGGTGTTGAAAAACCACTTTTCGCACTTGTGTTGGTGCAGGAAACCACTTTTGCACTTGTATTAGTGTGGAAAAACCACTTTTCGCACTTGTGTTAGTGTTGAAAAACCACTTTTCGCACTTGTGTTAGTGTTGAAAAAGCACTTTTCGCACTTGTGTTGGTGCAGGAAACCACTTTTGCACTTGTATTCGTGTGGAAAAACACTTTTTGCACTTGTGATAGTGTTGAAAAACCACTTTTCGCACTTGTGTTAGTGTTGAAAAACCACTTTTCGCACTTGTGTTAGTGTTGAAAAACCACTTTTCGCACTTGTGTTAGTGTTGAAAAACCACTTTTCGCACTTGTGTTGGTGCAGGAAACCACTTTTGCACTTGTATTAGTGTGGAAAAAACACTTTTTGCACTTGTGATAGTGTTGAAAAACAACTTTTCGCACTTGTGTTAGTGTTGATAAACCACTTTTCGCACTTGTGTTGGTGCAGGAAACCACTTTTGCACTTGTATTAGTGTGGAAAAACCACTTTTCGCACTTGTGTTAGTGTTGAAAAACCACTTTTCGCACTTGTGTTAGTGTTGAAAAACCACTTTTCGCACTTGTGTTAGTGTTGAAAAACCACTTTTCGCACTTGTGTTAGTGTTGAAAAACCACTTTTCGCACTTGTGTTAGTGTTGAAAAACCACTTTTCGCACTTGTGTTAGTGTTGAAAAACCACTTTTCGCACTTGTGTTGGTGCAGGAAACCACTTTTGCACTTGTATTAGTGTGGTAAAACCACTTTTCGCACTTGTGTTAGTGTTGGAAAAACACTTTTCGCACTTGTGTTGGTGCAGGAAACCACTTTTGCACTTGTATTTTTGTGGAAAAATTACTTTTCGCACTTGTGTTAGTGTTGAAAAACCACTTTTCGCACTTGTGTTAGTGTTGAAAAACCACTTTTCGCACTTGTGTTAGTGTTGAAAAACCACTTTTCGCACTTGTGTTGGTGCAGGAAACCACTTTTGCACTTGTATTAGTGTGGAAAAACCACTTTTCGCACTTGTGTTAGTGTTGAAAAACCACTTTTCGCACTTGTGTTGGTGCAGGAAACCACTTTTGCACTTGTATTAGTGTGGAAAAACCACTTTTCGCACTTGTGTTGGTGTTGAAAAACCACTTTTCGCACTTGTGTTGGTGCAGGAAACCACTTTTGCACTTGTATTAGTGTGGAAAAACCACTTTTCGCACTTGTGTTAGTGTTGAAAAACCACTTTTCGCACTTGTGTTAGTGTTGAAAAACCACTTTTCGCACTTGTGTTGGTGCAGGAAACCACTTTTGTACTTGTATTAGTGTGGAAAAACCACTTTTCGCACTTGTGTTAGTGTTGAAAAACCACTTTTCGCACTTGTGTTAGTGTTAAAAAACCACTTTTCACAGTTGTGTTGGTGTTGAAAAACCACTTTTTACACTTGTGTTGGTGCAGGAAACCACTTTTGCACTTGTATTAGTGTGGAAAAACACTTTTTGCACTTGTGATAGTGTTGAAAAACCACTTTTCGCACTTGTGCTAGTGTTGAAAAACCACTTTTCGCACTTGTGTTGGTGCAGGAAACCACTTTTGCACTTGTATTAGTGTGGAAAAATTACTTTTCGCACTTGTGTTAGTGTTGAAAAACCACTTTTCGCACTTGTGTTAGTGTTGAAAAACCACTTTTTGCACTTGTGTTAGTGTTGAAAAACCACTTTTCGCACTTGTGTTGGTGCAGGAAACCACTTTTGCACTTGTATTAGTGTGGAAAAACAACTTTTCGCACTTGTGTTAGTGTTGAAAAACCACGTTTCACACTTGTATTGGTGCAGGAAACCACTTTTGCACTTGTATTAGTGTGGAAAAACCACTTTTCGCACTTGTGTTAGTGTTGAAAAACCACTTTTCGCACTTGTGTTAGTGTTGAAAAACCACTTTTCGCACTCGTGTTGGTGCAGGAAACCACTTTTGCACTTGTATTAGTGTGGAAAAAACACTTTTTGCCCTTGTGATAGTGTTGAAAAACCACTTTTCGCACTTGTGTTAGTGTTGAAAAACCACTTTTCGCACTTGGGTTAGTGTTGATAAACCACTTTTCGCACTTGTGTTGGTGCAGGAAACCACTTTTGCCCTTGGATTAGTGTGGAAAAACCACTTTTCGCACTTGTATTAGTGTTGAAAAACCAATTTTCGCACTTGTGTTAGTGTTGAAAAACCACTTTTCACACTTGTGTTGGTGTTGAAAAACCACTTTTCGCACTTGTGTTGGTGCAGGAAACCACTTTTGCACTTGTATTAGTGTGGAAAAAACACTTTTCGCACTTGTGTTAGTGTTGAAAAACCACTTTTCGCACTTGTGTTAGTATTGAAAAACCACTTTTCACACTTGTGTTGGTGCAGGAAACCACTTTTGCACTTGTATTAGTGTGGAAAAAACACTTTTTGCACTTGTGATAGTGTTGAAAAACCACTTTTCGCACTTGTGTTAGTGTTGAAAAACCACTTTTCGCACTTGTGTTGGTGCAGGAAACCACTTTTCGCACTTGTGTTAGTTTTGAAAAACAACTTTTCGCACTTGTGTTAGTGTTGAAAAAACACGTTTCGCACTTGTATTGGTGCAGGAAACCACTTTTGCACTTGTATTAGTGTGGAAAAACCACTTTTCGCACTTGTGTTAGTGTTGAAAAACCACTTTTCGCACTTGTGTTAGTGTTGAAAAACCACTTTTCGCACTTGTGTTAGTGTTGAAAAACCACTTTTCGCACTTCTGTTAGTGTTGAAAAACCACTTTTCGCACTTGTGTTAGTGTTGAAAAACCACTTTTCGCACTTGTGTTGGTGCAGGAAACCACTTTTGCACTTGTATTAGTGTGGAAAAAACACTTTTCGCACTTGTGTTAGTGTTGAAAAAACACTTTTTGCACTTGTGATAGTGTTGAAAAACCACTTTTCGCACTTGTGTTGGTGCAGGAAACCACTTTTGCACTTGTATTAGTGTGGAAAAAACACTTTTTGCACTTGTGATAGTGTTGAAAAACCACTTTTCGCACTTGTGTTAGTGTTGAAAAACCATTTTTCACACTTGTGTTAGTGTTGAAAAACCACTTTTCGCACTTGTGTTGGTGCAGGAAACCACTTTTGCACTTGTATTAGTGTGGAAAAAACCACTTTTCGCACTTGTGTTAGTGTTGAAAAACCACTTTTCGCACTTGTGTTAGTGTTGAAAAACCACTTTTCACACTTGTGTTAGTGTTGAAAAACCACTTTTCGCACTTGTGTTGGTGCAGGAAACCACTTTTGCACTTGTATTAGTGTGGAAAAACCACTTTTCGCACTTGTGTTAGTGTTGAAAAACCACTTTTCGCACTTGTGTTAGTGTTGAAAAACCACTTTTCACACTTGTGTTGGTGTTGAAAAACCACTTTTCGCACTTGTGTTGGTGCAGGAAACCACTTTTGCACTTGTATTAGTGTGGAAAAAACACTTTTCGCACTTGTTTTAGTGTTGAAAAACCACTTTTCGCACTTGTGTTAGTGTTGAAAAACCACTTTTCGCACTTGTGTTGGTGCAGGAAACCACTTTTGCACTTGTATTAGTGTGGAAAAAACACTAGTAGATGATAAATGTTGCTTCTGGGACACCTCCGTTTAACATGGGAAATCCCTATCTAATGTCATTTACCCCCCTGTTTTAAAAAAAATCATAAACACCTCTATTTCTCCCTCTATGAACCTATAATCCTTCTCGCCTTATGAACCTATAATCCTTCTCGCCTTATGAACCTATAATCCTTCTCACCTTATGAACCTATGATCCTTCTCGCCTTATGAACCTATGATTTTCTTCCTTTATGAACCTATAATCCTTCTAGCCTTATGAACCTATGATCATTCTCACTTCCATGTAATTTTTACCCTATTCCCCCCACTAGCCCCTTAATGTAGTTCCTTAGACCACTCTGCTAATGAGCCTATAAATATATTATCTCTTTCTAACTTTTTTAAGAGTTCCATTCTCCTATAGAACTCATCCCCATCAAGTATATTTATAAAGTATACAGGTTCCTTAACCTTTTGTTGTGAAAGTATAAAGTGGTATGTTTCACGGAGGGTTCTTGTTTGACCTCCTCCTCTCCCACATACCATTTTAAAATTATAATATTTATTATCCGATTGATAACCATTAAAGTTCTCACTCCACTCTAATATATTTTTCTTCCCACCCTCCATTACCCCACTTAACAAATGAATACGTTTATCCGTCTTGAGAACCTTCTGACCAGTGATTCTCTCAACCTCTTGAATCTGATATTTTTCACATTCGTTATGTTTTCCATTTATATACCAAGGTTGATTACACCTCCACTCTTTAGTCTGGTTGATACTTGGTTCTATCATTTATATAATAGTAAAAAAGGTGGCGGTAGCCCGTTAAAATCCCTAACCCCCCTTTTTAACTTATCACTTATATATATATATATCTTATATACTTATATAACCATAAGGGAGACGATCAATTCCATTTTCTAAAATAAACCTCTTATCATCAAAAGCCCCCAATGCTTTCTTATTCACCTCTTCTGAATATAATTGATGTTTATAACTTCTTATTCCATTAATCTTTCTAAACTCTTCTTTCTTTGTTGTTAAACAGTTATAATAATCCTTAAAGTTTATTGTTTCTTTAATGACATTTTTCTTTATACCTTTTAACTTCTTATCAGTCTTTTCAACGTTATTCACAATGTATTTATAAGCATAAGCCTTCGACCTCAATCCCACAAATTCACTCATAACATTTCCTCCCAATTCATCCTTGAACTTTCCAATCACCTTTTTATTTTTAGAAGAGAACAACTCACTCTCTGGACTGTAATTACTTGTATCATAGATATTAATGTCCTTTTTCATATCTGAATAAACATCATCAGTATTAATTTTCAAAATAAAACTATCAGTATCCATATACAACAATGACACATTATCCTTATACTTTGATTTTAGATTAATATAAAAGTAATCATACATTAATGACTTTGACAAGTCAAGAATTGATGTTCCAATGTAAATAGGTTTGTCCATTTCAATACTCTCTTTAACCAAATGGATCGCACAAAAGTTCTCAGTAAAGACCTCAGCTCTAGTAAAACTCGGTCTATTAATTAATTTTGATGCTTGTTCCCAAGATGTTGCTAGTCTGATATTTTGTCTTTTCCTCACATTCTCCATGGTCTTACCAAAGACCGCATTATTCATTAATTTATAAAAGTCTTTCTCAAAATCTGTTTTTGACTCTGTTCTTCTTTGTGTATTAAAATCAATGTACCCCTTTAACCAATGACTTTGATTGAACTTTAGAACCCTGTGGATCTTCTCTACTCTTAGACCTTTTGATAAATATTGTCGCAAATTTCTTTGGTGTAGTACATAATTTTTCTTGTTATATAATGTAGTAAGTAATTTTTCTGTTGATTCACCTATATCAAACGATCGTTGATAATCACTCAACCATTCTTTCTTTGGACTTTCTTTCTCACAAGCAAATGGAAGATCTTTATGTTTGATATGAAGTTCTTCAGGATATTTTAAATCAACCTCAAAATAATAACCAACCTTTGAATCATCCAATTGTTTTTGTGTAGAGATACATACATCTTGTAAAACCTTTGTGTAGTCTTTTTCCTTTACCCATCTTAGTTTCCCATAAGGAAGAGCTTGAGACATTGCCCAGCCATACAAGTTGTTTGCATCATAGTACATCAAGTAAGAACTCTCTTTCGTTGAATCATAATTTGGAAGATATTTGTTATTTGCTTTTGAGTAGCTGCTCGAGCATACTTGTGAAATTCCACCTCTTTTTGCCTTTTCAATCATCAAAAGCATATCGACATCGGTTATCAAATCCAAATCTTGTTTTGTCATTTTCAACATCGCGCTCCAAGCCAATCCAGGTGCTGTGTAGTAGTGAGCAGGATCCAATCCATATCCAGTGCGACAAACAGATCTAAAGGCTTCAAATACATCGGCCAATAAAAGCACATCAGTTTTGAGATACAAATCGTGATACTCACCAAGATTCTTGATGTTATATTTTTCCCAAACATTTTGTGCGTGTACATAATCTTTATCAGATATATGACTGTTGTTTAATTTGTTATCGAAATTTTCTTTTAAAGGAAGTTGTGTTTCATTGAATCTCTCAAATGAGTCCATATAGTCATAGGGGTAAATTCCCTTTTGTGTTAGAAAATCTTTATCTGAAAAATACTCTGAAAGACATGGAAACTCTTTTAGATTTTGAACCAAGTTAGCCAATGGACTTGCCATGAATTTAAATGTATCAAGAAATCTGATATGAGTAATAGGAGATGTGTGAATTGTTTTTGTGAATGAAATAATAATAATAATAATAATAATTCATTTATTTTGTATAGCGCTTTTCCAGAAGCCCAAAGGCGCTTTGACAGAGTGGAAAACATAATGCATAACAATACATGAAAACAACAATTGCAAAAAGACAAGAATCAAGAAAACAAACAGCAGCGATATACGGCATATATATAAGACAAGAATCAAAAAGACAAGACAAGAATCAATAGGGAAATATTTAAAGCAAAAGGAGGGAGAAGGAGAAGAGATAGTCAGGGGTTAAATGCTGTGGGTTGAATGTTGAATGCAGCGTTGAACAGGTGGGTCTTTAGTGATGTTTTGAATGTGGTGAGTGAGGAGGAGTCTCTGATGGTGTGAGGTAGTGAGTTCCAGAGGGTGGGAGCAGCGATGGAGAAGGCCCTGTCCCCCCAGGATCTGAATTTGGTCCGGATGGAGGGGGTCAGGAGGTTGGTACCAGCAGAGCGGAGGTTGCGGGTGGGAGTGTGTCTGGAGAGGAGGTCAGCCAGGTAGGATGGGGCCAGGTTATGGAGGGCTTTGTATGTCAAGAGGAGGATTTTGTACTGGATTCTCTGGGGGATGGGGAGCCAGTGAAGCTTGTAAAGGACGGGGGTGATGTGGTCACGGGTCCGGGAATGAGTGAGTAGACGGGCAGCGGAGTTCTGAATGTATTGGAGTTTATTGGTGATTTTTGAGGGTGAACCATAGAGGAGGCTATTGCAGTAGTCCAGACGGGAGGTGATGAAGGCGTGGATGAGGGTTTCTGCAGCCGTGGAGGAGAGGGATGAGCGGAGACGGGCAATGTTTTTCAGGTGAAAGAAGGCTGACTTTGTGATCTGTTTAGTGTATTTGTCGAAGGAAAGGGTTTGGTCAAAGATGACGCCAAGATTCCGGATGTGAGGGGAGGTGGATACTGGGATACCGTCGATGTTGAGGGCAAAGTTATGGGTGGATTTTGTGAGCGTTTTTGGGCCAATGATGATTATTTCAGATTTATCACAGTTAAGCTTGAGGAAGTTGATTTGAAGCCAGGATTTTATTTCAGTGATGCAGTTTGTCAGGATAGAGTGGGTGTCGGTGGAGACGGACTTGGTGGAGATGAAAAGCTGGATGTCATCGGCGAAGCAGTGGAATTGGAGACCATGACGGCGGATTAAGTGACCGAGCGGGGACAGGTAAAGGATGAAGAGGAGGGGGCCAAGAACTGAACCTTGGGGGACACCTTGGGGGAGGGGAGCAGTGGGGGATTTGCAGTTATTGATGGAGATGAACTGGCATCTGTCAGAGAGGTATGATTTAATCCAAGAGAGGGCAGTGCCGGTGACGTTAAAGGTGGATTCAAGTCGGGTGAGGAGGATAGTGTGATCGATGGTGTCAAAGGCAGCGCTGAGGTCGAGGAGGACGAGAATGTTGAGGTTGCCAGCATCAGAGGAGAGGAGAAGGTCGTTGGTGATTTTGAGGAGAGCAGTTTCAGTACTGTGGTTGGAGCGGAATCCGGATTGGAATGTTTCATACAAGTTATTGGCAGAGAGATGATGTTTGAGTTGAGTGGCTACAGCGCGTTCCAAAACTTTTGACAGAAAGGGTAGGTTGGAGATGGGTCTGAAGTTGTTTAGGGTGTCAGGGTTTAGACCAGGTTTTTTTAGAATGGGGGTAACAGCAGCAATTTTGAGGGAAGGTGGGACGATGCCTGTAGACAGGGAGGAGTTTATTGTTGCAATGATAAGTGGAGAGAGAGCAGGGAGGGAGGCTTTGACAAAGCTGGAGGGGATGGGGTCAAGAGTGCAGGTGGCAGTTTTCATTCCTATGAGGAGTTCAGAGAGGTCAGTAGGAGAGATTGGGGAGAACCGAGACAGGGGATGGCAGGACAAGGGGGGGCAGGTGGTTGGAGGGGGAGCGGGTGCGGCGGTGGTCAAGCTGTTGTAGATGTTGTCAATTTTGCGTTGGAAGAAAGAGAGGAAGGAGATGCAGTTGTCTACTGTGAATGACTGGGTGGTGGTGTTCAGGGGGCGGAGGAGTTTGTTTATTGTCGAGAAGAGTGCTTTTGGGTTTTCTGATCTGTGTTAGGAATTGCTGAAATGTGTCCAGATGTCTTTGAAAGTTCATTAATAAATAGATGCGTATCATAATGAGCATTGTTATGAAGAAAGACAGGAATGAAAGAGGGGAGTTGATAATTAATATTACAACTTTGATGAGCTGGACCTCTATATTTACCAGTGAGATGACAATGATCTCTAACCTTTAGACCTTCACCAATTTTTTCCTCACAAATATGACAAACATTGTTTTTTCTAAATTCCCTTTTCTGTTCACTCGTCAAAGACATTGGTTTATTAGTTTCTCTCATTATCTTGGTTAATCGGACACAGTCTTTTTCTAGTCGTTTCACAAACTCCTCTGGGGTATTTGAGCCTCTATACTCCTCTAACTTGTTATATTTATCACCAACGGATGATTTGATATAATAACAAAAACCGCAAGGAGTATGTTTTTGATATTTATTTGTGTATGAATCTTTTGGATCTGGAGAAGCAGTATCTATTTTTTCTAGAATACTTTCAAAATCAGCATATATAACAAATGGATGTTTGATCTTTTTCTTTTCATCTTTGAATGTGATATTTGAGCCTTCTTTAGGCATATTGATTACCGTTGATTTATGTTCACCACAATAATTTGAATGTTTATCTAATCTTTCTTGTGTATGGAAGAAGTTAAGACAACGCAAACAAATATATATTTTATTTGTTCTTTTACATACTTGTGGTTTTATTAATTTAGCAATATCTTTAATGTATGTATAATGTGAATTTTCCTCTGAATTAAAATATAGAAGATTAATATGAGTTTGTTTACAATTGTCAGAAAGCTTTAAAACCTGAATGCTGTTTGTTTCTGTTAGACCATAAACATTAACTGATAAATTATTTATCTTTTCAAATTTAGGAATATCATTTAAAGCCATCGGAAACTTTAGATCTTTCGTATTTAATGTATTCTCATATTTTTTATAATGAGATACTCTTTCATCATGAAAATGTGGAGGATGTAAGTGTGCTAGAATAGACCAGAGAAAACATTTATTGTCTTTATTTTTGATATTGATAACTGCTTTTCTATTTTTGATAACACTGGGTAAATCAATGTAGGAAGAAGCTTTTAGAGGATCTGATTTAAGAATATGAATGTCTATGTAAATAATTTTTCCTATATTGAATCCACTTCCTACGATTGAATTATCCACATCTTGCTCTTGTTTAATAAGTTCATCATAGACTCCTGATGTTTTAAAATCTTGATATGAAGATATAAAGTGTGGCTCAGTTCTCATGTATGGTGTATCTATAACTCCTTCGTCCTTTGTCATTTCTAATTTTACTCCCATATAAAATTTAAGTGGTTTCATTTCTTTTAGTGTTTTTTCAATCAACGTTTGAACAACAGGTTTAACTCTTTCTACAGCATCAACTATAGACTCTGGTTCAGGAGGTTTGAAGTTAAAGACTCTTATTTTAATATGTTCTTTGAATGCGCCATCAGAGTTTTTAGTTGTGATAAAATTTGATAAATGTAGAATTGTTTTAAGATGTATTTCGAAGCCTTTCTTGAGGATATTTTTATTACATGCAGAACAGTGTTTTGTTTCCTTCTGAATAGGAGATAGTAGGTGAAGTAGATTAAATGTGTGTTTGTTAGTTTTAAGGTGTCTTTTGTATTGTTTATATTCTTGTTC
This sequence comes from Myxine glutinosa, assembly GCF_964187855.1. Taxonomy (NCBI): domain Eukaryota; kingdom Metazoa; phylum Chordata; class Myxini; order Myxiniformes; family Myxinidae; genus Myxine; species Myxine glutinosa. The sequence continues at coordinate 60,654 of NW_027617485.1, read as the reverse complement.
ACAAACATCGCAATACGTTGCTTTGATCATATTTATTTATATAGTAAAATTATACTTAAAACAAAGTGCCTTTTTTAGAGGCTTTTTAAAAGATGAAACTGTGCTTAAAGTAAACACCTTTGAGCTTTTCAACTCGTTTTATGTATATAACTTTACTTAAAGTAAAACACCTTTGAGTTTTTCAACTCGTTTTATGTATATAACTTTACTTAAAGTAAAATACCTTTGAGCTTTTCAACTCGTTTTATGTATATAACTTTACTTAAAGTAAAACACCTTTGAGCTTTTCAACTCGTTTTATGTATATAACTTTACTTAAAGTAAAACACCTTTGAGCTTTTCAACTCGTTTTATGTATATAACTTTACTTAAAGTAAAACACCTTTGAGCTTTTCAACTCGTTTTATGTATATAACTTTACTTAAAGTAAAACACCTTTGAGCTTTTCAACTCGTTTTATGCATATAACTTTACTTAAAGTAAAACACCTTTGAGCTTTTCAACTCGTTTTATGTATATAACTTTACTTAAAGTAAAACACCTTTTTTTTTTTTTTTTTTTTTTTTTTTTTTTTTTTTTTTTTTTTTTTTTTTTTTTTTTTTTTGTATACAAGATCGAGGCTCGTGAAAGAGCTAACAATAATCACAAAAAAGACAAACCAACTCCTCTCTGGGGGAGCAAGGCCAGAGAGGAGTCGGTAGAAGACAGAAAGACCACCAACCTGCCTGCGGTGAGTGAGTGAAAGGCCCTCGGAGTTGACTACATCGCAGGAGATTCCAATGATTCTGAAAGCTTTGGCCTCAACAGCGTGAAGCCGAGCAAGGTGTGAGGCAGGAGCACCAGCCCAGAGGGGGGAACAGTATTCCATTGAGCTGCGGATGAAAGCCTTGTATGTGGTGAGGAGCTCAGGTGTGCCAAGGAAGGACTTCGCACGACGGAGGATGCCCAGTCGGCGACTGGCTTTGGAGGCGAGCTTGGAAATGTGGTTTTCCCAAGAAAGATCATGGCAGATAGTGAGACCAAAAAGCTTGAGCGACAGAACTTCTTGGAGAGGATTGTTGAGAAAGTAGATGGGAGGGTTGTCCAGTCGGTCCTTTCGGAGAGACATCGTAAGAGTGTGAGATTTATCAGGATTGAAAGACATGTTCCATTTGTTTGCCCAGTCTGTGATTTTGTCCAGGTCTGCAGAGAGTGAGGAGGCTGCAGACTGCTGATCTGAGGGATGAGGAATGGAGCGACATAGAGTAGAGTCATCAGCAAAGAGATAGAGAGGATTTTCAAGAGAGTCAGAGAGATCATTGATGAAGACCAGAAATAGCACAGGGCCCAGAAAGCCAGAAAATAGCACCTTTGAGCTTTTCAACACGTTTTATGTATATAACTTTACTTAAAGTAAAGCGTCTATGTATTAGCCAGAAAGTTTAGATACTCTAGTTCATCAATTTCAATTTCACTATCTGAGTCATCAATAAAGCTACTCTCATAACTATCATTTGAACACAAACTATTAGTATCATAACTATCTTCAGATCCTAGACTCTCAGTATAATAACTCTCAGAGTATTGACTGTTAATATCACTCATTTACATACCATTAAACTTCCATCAATATCTATATATTTTCTTTCATTAGAACTAATAACCACAATATTTTTTACATTAAATGTTATTTTCAAATAATCTCTAATAATCAGAGTATGGAATGATAGTTCACCACTAATATTCATATTATTAATTTCACCCACATCTTTGGGTCTATTAAAGAATATACAAATGTTTCCTCTAGAATCGTTGATGGTTTTATCATTCATTTTCAAAGCTTCTTTATCAATGATCTTTTCAAGCTTTGAGTAAATTGTTAGTAGTAGTGGAGAAACTTTTGTTAAATTTACTTTAATAGAGTTATTAATTAACATAGCTTGTCCTGTAAATTTAATAAAAGGACACATGTTATTCTCCATTATGGGTTTAATCCAAAAATTTCCATATTTATCTTTGTTCAATTTAACATCTTTGACATATTTTTCTATATCTTCCACCGAAGTAGAGATTGATTGAAATTTGTCTTTTGTGTTTTGAAACATTGTATTTATTAGCTAATAAATTTGCGTTTAGTTTAAGTAAAGTTATATACATAAAACGAGTTGAAAAGCTCAAAGGTGTTTTACTTTAAGCACAGTTTCATCTTTAAAAAAGCCTCTAAAAAAGGCACTTTGTTTTAAGTATAATTTTACTATATAAATATGATAAATTCTGAAGGATATTTAGAATTTCCAGACTCTCCATATGATAAATTAGAGAATTGTCCGGCTTGTGGTAGAGTGGGGCTTAATACAGAATCAGAAGCATATAAACAATGTATTTTCTGTGATTATCTTCTAATTAATGATAATAAAAAATATAGAAAAATATATAACTCTTTTAAATTAGAACCAAAAATGAATTACTTTACAAGATTAATAAGAGAGATGAATGTTAAGTATTATGGGGATAATACACCATTTCTTACAAGGGAAGAGACTATTTGTATTGAGGAAATGTATAAGGGTTTAATGATATTTATTATTCAAAATAATTTTAATGGAAATGTTAATACAAGATACTATATAAACAAAATAATGGATTATTTTGAAATTAAACCTGAACTCAGGATAAAATATAGAGTTTCTCAAAAAACTCAAAAAAAGTTAGATGACTTGTTTTCCAAATATATAAATGAATGATTTTTTACCTGTTTGGGAAAATAAGATAAAATTTAATAACCATAAAAATCTTCCAAATTCATTGAGATGTCTAATAGTCGGTTCAAGCGGATGTGGAAAAACCTGTTTACTTTTAAAGATGCTCCTTAGTCCTAATTTTTTAGATTATGATAATTTAATAATTTTTACAAAGTCAAGTTTTCAACCTGAGTATCAACTACTCTCACAGGGTTTTAATGCGGGTCTTAAAAAGGAAGACATTATCGGTTTATTTAAACTTCAAAACAAACTAAATGATTATAATATTGATGATATAATACAATTATTTTGTGATACACAGAAATCAAAATCAAAACTAAAACCCATAACTTGTATTCTCAGTGATAATACGGATGATATACCTTCACCTCAAGATTTAGATAAATCAAAAAAGAACCTCGTTATCTTTGATGATTGTGTTAATGAGAGAAACCAAACAGTAATGGATAGCTACTATACAAGAGGGAGACATTCTTCTTGTAATTGTATTTATCTTAGTCAGTCATATTTTCAACTCCCTCGGCGCTCAATAAGAAACAATGCTAATACTTTTATTTTATTTAAGTTAAATTCAATAGATACAAATAATTTTTGGAGAGATAATTGTTCTACATTACGTAGTAAGAAGGAATTTGAAAATAATATGAAACACACGATCGGAAAATATAAATATATTGTTGTGAAACAAGATGAGATACTAAATGATATTTTTCAATAAATAAATACAGAAAATGAATACCGAAGAAAGAGTAAGAAAGTTTAAAGAACATCAAGAGTTGCTTTCAAAAGTTGTAAAGCAACAGGAAGACATAAAGAAGAAAAGGAGACAGAAACTAACTGGTGAAGAAGCCTTTGAAAGAAAACAAGAGAAATTTTTTAAACCACTTTTAAAAACTCAACAAACGATTTCACCTACAGTTCCCATGGTAGAATTTACTCCAAAAAAATTTCAAATGCTCAAAGATTTTAGTCAAATGACAGAGCAAGAACTTGGAGAATTAGAATATGATGATGAAGGATTATTTCGGCATCTTGAGAAGGTAAATAAACTTTCCAATTATATTGTAGAAGCTCTTCAAAACAATGAATATTTGAAGGGTTCAAAAACCAGAGCAGGTCTCATTCCAACAGAAGAACCAGCACAGTTCCATCTTGTGAAAGAAAAGTTATTGATATTTAATGATAAATTGGTGTTCTTAAGTTCTGACCAACCAAATGTTGAATTAACCCCAAGATTAATGTTTCTTCTAACAAAAGATGGACATTCTAATTCACCTTATTTTGATGAACCGCTTGAAATGGAAAGAGAGGAAGATAGAGAGTATATTGAGTTGCTAAACACACTTGATTATGGAGTTTCTGTTGCTGGTAAAAGTAAGAAGAATGAGAAGGAGAAACATATTATTGATGCTTTAAGTAAGCTTGGTTCGGGTGTTAGTTTTCTTCCAAATGACCCATCACAATTAGTTAATAGGTTATTATTGTTGTTAGGTAGTAAGAAGGCTGGAAACAACAATTGTTTTAATGAAGCATCCGCCATTTTAGATCAGTTGATGAATATGAAAATAATTAATAAATGTCAATACAAAGATATTTTATTAGATATTAAATAAGATGAGAAGCACAATTCTTAGTTTTAATTTCACAACGAGTGATTACACAGCTTCATTCCCTTACCCACTACAACTTGACCCCAAAAAAGAATATGAGGCTTCTTTGTTGTCAATGGAGACTTATAATACCTTGTTTAATATCACAGAGAAAAACAACAAGTTTAGTTATAATCCAGGAAGTGGATATAAAACTATAACCGTTTCACCCGGTGCTTACGAGATTTCTCAAATATCTTCAGAAGTCTCTCGCCTTATGAAAGAAAAAGGTGATGAACCAAAAAATATTGTAATAGATATTCAAAAACACACTTCAAAATCAACTATTAAACTTAAAAATAATTATAAAGTTGATTTCACCATTGAAAAATCGTTTAGAGAGCTATTGGGTTTCTCTTCAAAAAAGGTTGAAACTAACGGGACGTCTTACAGTGATAATGTCATTCAAATATCCTCCGGTATAAATTCAGTATTAATTCATTGTGATTTGATTGATGGTGCTTATAACGATGGAATAAGAACAAATACAATATTTTCATTCAGCGCATACTCAACCCCGATTGGTTATAAATTTAATATGGAACCAAAAAATCTTGTCTATTTACCTGTGTCAGGAAAAACCATATACAGAGTAAATTTTAGGATAACCGACCAAGATAATCGTATGATATCCTTTAATGATGAAATTATATCCATCAGAATTCACCTACGTGAAGTTTTTCAATAAATAAATAATGGTTATTGTGAGAAAACACGAGTTGGGAAAATATAAAATAATTACAGGGGATGGGATGTTCCTTTCACCATACTATAAGGGTGAAGGTATGTTTCTTGGGAGAGGATACTATAAACCAAAGAGACAACGGGGTGTGGGACATCAATTTAGAAATAAAGGAGATGGGATAATTGATACTCTAATGGGTATTGGTTCAACCATCCTTAAACATAAAGACCTAATTGGTTCAACTGCTTCTGCCGTGGGCTCAGTTGCGGGTGCTATAAAGAGTATAAAAGATGCTCAAAAGGAGTCTCATAAATTACAAGCAATCAAAGAAATTAAAAAAGGTAAAACTCAACTATCTTCACAAGAACGACAAAAAATCATTAAAATACTTGGGTCAGGGTTTCAACAATTTTAATGCTATATAAATACAAGTATGGAAGCGATTGATAGTATCTATGATTTGGATGATACGATTATCATTTCAAACTCCACTAAAAAGGAAGACTATTTTAAGGTAAATGCTATAACAGGAACAGACTGGAATTCAAACGGAACAAAAAGTTTTGAAATAAATAATCAACAAACTTACTTGAATATAGCTGATAGTTTCTTGCTGTGTAAATTTAAATTCACTAAGGCTGCGAATAATACTAATGCTACACTCGTAAATGATTTCTTCTGGAAAATGTTTGACAGTGTCCGCCTGTATATTGGAACACAAGAGGTTGAAGCGGTTGATTATGTCTCTGCTACATCTGAAATGATGAAATTTACACTATATTCGTTTAGTGATAGAATGGGTAAGGGAGCTGTTGAAGGTTTTATTCCTGATATGTCAACAGGAACAAACGCAGACCCTGGTTATAGTCAAAGGAAGTCAATGTATAATGATGACGCAAAAGCAGAGAATAGTTTTACGGTAGCAGTACCTCTGAAAGGTATATTTGGATTTTGTGATTATGATAAAGTTTTGTATGGGCTTAAAATTAGATTTCAACTACAAAGGAATGATAATGTAAATAGGTTGCTTTTTGGGGTTGAAAATGCTTTTGGCGACAATAATAAATTTGTTATTAATGATTTGTGTTGGTATATTAGTGAATATACTCCTAATCTTAAAACGGAAGAGATGTTAAATAGAAGACTTAACTCAAAGAAACCGCTAAATGTATCATACCTTAAAAGAAGATGTCAACACGTTAAACTGGAACACACTACCTACACTTGGAATTTGGGTGTTCTTGAAGGAAAGCCACGATACCTATGGCTCATTTTTAAGAAACCAGATGGAGAGGACGGTACTAATAAGAATAATGCCCTGAGTGATAATGCTAAGGTGAAACAACTTCGGGTTTCTCTTGATGGGACATTTTATCCGCGAGATAGATTGGAAATTGATTGGGAAAAAAATGATTATGCGGAAGCCTACAAGTCTTACCAAAAGGTGTGTGAAAGCAACGGTAATAATGAACCTATTTTGGATATGGTTGCGTTTCAAAAACTTTATACAATCTACACAATTGACCTGAGTTCTCAAAAGGAAACTATAAAGTCTAATAGAGTGGATACTTCTCTATACATTGAAAGAGGAGAGAATGAAGAAGTTGATGCTTATTGTTTGCTTTTGGAGGAAACAGAATTACAGATTAATACAGATAATGGTGTTATGATTAATATCACATAGGTTTTTTCTCATAAATAAATGGTAGGGGTATATGTTAATCAAATCAATCTTGATAAATTAACATCTTGTATTCAAAATCAAAAGCCTTGTATTATTAATGTTAATACATTTCAAAGAAAAGGAGCTGTAAGAATTGATGTTTTACTCACAAGAGAGCAGGTGAAAACACTAAATGATGTTGGATCACTTAAAATTAAAATGACAAAACCTATGTTAAAGAAATATTCAATAGACAAGTCAAGAGGAGGATTTCTCCCATTTCTAATTCCTTTATTTGCTGGTTTAAGTGCGGCGGGAGCATTGACTGGTGGTATTTCAGCAGCGATAAAAACTGCTAACGAAAGGAAGGCACAACTAAAAGCTCAAAAAGAATTGGAAAGACATAACAAGGAGTTGGAGAAACAAATTAGTGGAAGTGGTGTAATTGTAGATTTTGCTCAAAAACTTGAAAGTCTACCTGATAAAGCTAGATTGTTAGTTGGAGATATGCTTTCCTCTATCGCTCAAGCGGGTGTTAAACTAACTAAACGGGGTAATGGATTGTATCTTTCTCATAAATAAATGGATAAATGGTTTAAACAATTTGGAAAGAATACAACGTCAAATATAGAACTCGCTAAGTATTGTAAAACACTAAAAATTGATAATGTGGTTATTTGTATGAGAGATGAATTAATACATATAAATAAGAATACAAAGAATATTATTATGAATTTAGACACACAGAATGGTTCTCATTGGGTTTGTATTCATAATAGTCAGGATAAATATTATTTTGATAGTTATGGTATGCCACCACCTGTTGAAGTAATACAATTCTTACAGAATGGTGTTTATCAAACATTTCAAGTTCAAGAAATTAATTCTAAATGTTGTGGTCAATTATGTTTATATGTATTATTTAAACTCAACAATAATGAAAATTTTTATGATATCATTTTTAATCTAATATAAATGACTTATGTTGGAAAAGATGGTTCTATCTTTGGAAAATCCTCTCAGGATATTGATTTATCAAATTATTATACAAAGGCACAGGCTGAACGACAAAAATATAGTGTAAGTAAAAATATTAATATGAAGAATACTTATAAATTAATCAATTATCCAAACCCTACAGATGCGAATGACTTAATTAGATTAAGTGATTTATCACAATATATATTTTTAAAGAAAACAGCACGTTTTGTTAAACAAGTAAAATTTACAACCACAACACCTGGTTATACTGACCATACACCTTTCCTCATTGAATTTAACTACCTGCTTACAATTGAATTTTATAAAGAAGGACATTTAGTTAATATGCGAATTAATAAATGGGGGTATGATATGTCTGATTTAGGGTATAATTGGTCTTTTTCAATAAACATAGAAGACCTACATGATTTAAATCAGTCTCGTAAAGAAGAATATTATCCACTTGGTGAAGATAAGGATTTATGTGGAAGTACAATTAGCAAACAACAAATACGTGATTTTAAGAAAAGAAAAATATATGATAGTATAGCGATGGTTCGCATGACAAAGAAGGAAGGTAATGAGATAAGGATAGAAAGCCGAGGAATACAAACCGATTTGGTAGTGGGAAGATGGGGTGGTATTACCTGTCATAATATTAATCTCACATATATTTCTGATACATAAATGGCAGGAAGAAGACTACAAGAGAATTATAATTTTTGTATTCAAGGATACCTACAAGAAAAGGGTGCTCGGTATTACATACCTTATGATTTGGAGCATATACATGGGAATTTTGTCATTAAAAACTGGCCTTATACTGATATTGTTAAACCCACAAATAGAGACTTGTTTAAAATATTAAATAAAAATGAACTTCTCAAAGTTATGAAATATAAAACTCTTTTAGAAATCGTCAACAAATCTTATTGGTATCCTATTATGAGAAAAATAATTATAGATACAAGAATATCTCAAAATCCAGATGAGTATATGTATAATATTCTTTGGGGTTCAAACTCAAGGGTAGCAAGGGATGAGGAAGGAGTTGAAGAAGAGAAGGAGGAAGGAGTTGAAGAAGAGAAGGAGGAAAGAGAGAAGGAGGAGAAGGGGGAAAGGGAGAAGGAGGAGAGGGAGGAAAAGGAGAAGGAGGAGAAGGATGAAAGGGAGAAAAAGGAGAAGGAGGAGAGGGAGGAAAGGGAGAAAAAGGAGGAGGAGGAGAGGGAGGAAAAATATAAAAATATGACCATTCCTGAGATTAATGAAAGATTGAAGGTATTACGACAAATAAATAAATCTCAACGCACTGAAGAGGAAAATAAAGAATTAATGACTCTTCCGAACTTATTGGTTTTTAAATTTGCTATAATGAATTCAGAGCGCAGATATACAACATATAGTTGATGATGTTGGTGTTATTGACTTTAGTTAGTTTTATTTGTAAATAAATGGAGGAGAGAGTGAAGTCATTTCTAAGGATTCTTTATGTTTTAAAAATCAAGATAGAAATGTATATGTTGAAAACCAAAAAGGTTTTGGCACTATGTAGAACTTTTTCTCATAAATAAATATGAGTTATTGTCTCAAATGTAAAAAGAAAACTAAATCTAAAAATATCTCTTATGTTAAAGCTAAAAATAATAGAGTTTATCAAAAAGGAATATGTCAAGTGTGTGGTTCTAAAAAGTGTCAATTCATCTCTCCTAAAAGTGGAGGAGACATACAAAAGTTTTTGTCAGGTAGCAAATTTACAACAACTGGAATTCCAGGGGAATTACACCTTCCAGGGTATTCTTTCTGTGGCCCAGGAACAAACTTGGATAAAAGATTAGATGAGGCTGACAATCCTAAACCTTGGTCTAAACCTACAAATAGGGTTGATGAAGTGTGTATGAAGCATGATATTGCTTATGGGAAAACCACTACATTGACTGAAAAACATAAAGCCGACAGAGAAATGTTGTATAATTTGTCTTTGATACAAAATCCAACGTTGAGAGAGAAAGTTGATAGGTTTATTGTGAGAAATTTGATAAATGCTAAATTGAAACTTGGCCTTGGTTATTCACCCTCAAAAAACTATTAGGCTCTCATGATGTCATCAAGACTGAGGAGCTTTTGGCTGATGAATTACATAAACCTATAATCACAAAGTTTAAAAGAAGGAAAGTTTATTCTAAATACACCGACCACATATCGCTGATTTAATCGAACTAAAAAATGATAAGGGATACAAGTATGCTTTAACCGTTATTGATTTGAGGAGTAGATTTGCTTGGGTTGTTCCTTTGAAAAACAAGAGAGGTTATACTCTGAAGTTAGCCTTCCAACAGATATTTAATAAAAGTAAAAGAAAACCAAAGAAACTGTGGACCGATGAGGGAACAGAGTTCTATAACAAAATATTTATGAAATTTCTTAAGGGGGAGGGTATTAAATTATACAGCACCTTTAATGAAGGAAAAGCAGTTGTTATTGAGCGTTTTAATCGTACTTTAAAAGAGAAATTATATAAAAAATTCACACAACTCGGTTCCCAAAAATGGGTGTATTTTATTCAGGATATTGTAGATAATTACAATAATACAGTTCATTCATCAACAAAATCAAAACCATCAGAAACATTTACAAAATTAGAATATGAAAAGGAGATTAATTTGAGAAAGCCCAAGTTCAAAGTTGGTGATATTGTAAGAATATACAGATGGAAAAGTCATTTTGAGAAAGGTTATACAAAGAGATGGACTAATGAATTATTCAAAATCGTTGATGTAATGGATACTATGCCTTGGACTTACAAATTATATGATATGAATTGGGAAGAAATCTTGGGTTCATTTTACTCACAAGAATTACAAAAAACAAAACTGATAATTCATTAAACAACAACCATCCATACTTTCATCCACCCAGATTAGCTAATTTAATTAGTAGTAATAAAAAAAAAAAAAAAAAAAAAAAAAAAATCATAAGCCACACCCACACAGACCCCACCCACAAACCCCACCCACACAGACCCCACCCACACAGACCACACCCACACAGACCACACCCACACAGACCACACCCACACAGACCCCGCCCACACATAAGAAAGCATTGGGGGCTTTTGATGATAAGAGGTTTATTTTAGAAAATGGAATTGATCGTCTCCCTTATGGTTATATAAGTATATAAGATATATATATATATAAGTGATAAGTTAAAAAGGGGGGTTAGGGATTTTAACGGGCTACCGCCACCTTTTTTACTATTATATAAATGATAGAACCAAGTATCAACCAGACTAAAGAGTGGAGGTGTAATCAACCTTGGTATATAAATGGAAAACATAACGAATGTGAAAAATATCAGATTCAAGAGGTTGAGAGAATCACTGGTCAGAAGGTTCTCAAGACGGATAAACGTATTCATTTGTTAAGTGGGGTAATGGAGGGTGGGAAGAAAAATATATTAGAGTGGAGTGAGAACTTTAATGGTTATCAATCGGATAATAAATATTATAATTTTAAAATGGTATGTGGGAGAGGAGGAGGTCAAACAAGAACCCTCCGTGAAACATACCACTTTATACTTTCACAACAAAAGGTTAAGGAACCTGTATACTTTATAAATATACTTGATGGGGATGAGTTCTATAGGAGAATGGAACTCTTAAAAAAGTTAGAAAGAGATAATATATTTATAGGCTCATTAGCAGAGTGGTCTAAGGAACTACATTAAGGGGCTAGTGGGGGGAATAGGGTAAAAATTACATGGAAGTGAGAATGATCATAGGTTCATAAGGCTAGAAGGATTATAGGTTCATAAAGGAAGAAAATCATAGGTTCATAAGGCGAGAAGGATTATAGGTTCATAAGGTGAGAAGGATTATAGGTTCATAAGGCGAGAAGGATTATAGGTTCATAAGGTGAGAAGGATTATAGGTTCATAGAGGGAGAAAGAGAGGTGTTTATGATTTTTTTTAAAACAGGGGGGTAAATGACATTAGATAGGGATTTCCCATGTTAAACGGAGGTGTCCCAGAAGCAACATTTATCATCTACTTTCAGGAAAATATGTTGAAGAAGCAAAGCGACCACGCGACTTCATTAAATATTGCTAAAAGTGAAGTCAAAATCAGTTTTGAGCCAGGTAGGAGTCGAACCTACAATCTTCTGATTCGTAGTCAGACGCGTTATCCATTGCGCCACTGGCCCATGTGACTACTATCTATCACTCCTACTGAGATGTTTTAGTGCTGCAATAATGAGTGATCAACGTAAGGGGTCTCCGGTTGTCGCAGACGTGCACTTTCCTGAGCCACGCGCACAAAGGCCTCTGACAAGTACTCGGAATTGCAGCTGAACACAAATGAATGCACCAACTTTTCTGAACCCTGCTGGACTTCACATGACATATATCTGAACCCTGCTGGACTTCACATGACTCCTTTCTGAACCCTGCTGGACTTCACATGACCTCTATCTGAACCCTGCTGGACTTCACATGACCTCTTTCTGAACCCTGCTGGACCTACTGCGACCTCTTTCTGTACCCTGCTGGACCTCTTATGACCTCTTTCTGAACCCTGCTGAACCTCCTCTGACCTCTTTCTGAACCCTGATTGACCTCCTACGACATCTTTCTGAACCCTGCTGGACTTCACATGACCTCTATCTGAACCCTGCTGGACTTCACATGACCTCTATCTGAACCCTGCTGGACTTCACATGACCGTGCCTTTTCACTGACGGTCTGCCAGTCTTCGTTGGTCGACGTTGCAGATCCCAGTGTACTTCAGGAAGCATGGGCGAGCTTTCGCAGGCAGCCGGAACAAATGACAAATTCCTCCTCCAACCATATTTGAACGTTGGGCCTGGCCAGCAGGTTCGTGAAAGACTTGAGCCCAGCTTGACCCTCGTTCCGATGGCGGTGATACCTTGGGTTTCTCTGTTCCTCAAGGAAGTAGACCTAAAAAAGCAGGTTTGGAACAGGAAGATGACGTAATCTGTTGCCAAATCCTTGACGTGAGGGTCGCGACTGTATTTTAAAGAGGTGACCAAGGTTACTCAATCGTCACCAAGGGGTGGACTACCACTCCAATGAATTCGACTTCAGGAAAATATGTTGAAGAAGCAAAGCGACCACGCGACTTCATTAAATATTGCTAAAAGTGATGTCAAAATCAGTTTTGAGCCAGGTAGGAGTCGAACCTACAATCTTCTAATTCGTAGTCAGACGCGTTATCCATTGCGCCACTGGCCCATGTGACTACTAGCTATCACTCCTACTGATATGTTTTAGTGCTGCAATAATGAGTGATCAACGTAAGGGGTCTTCGGTTGTCGCAGACGTGCACGTTCCTGAGCCACGCGCACAAAGGCCTCTGACAAGTACTCGGAATTGCAGCTGAACACAAATGAATGCACCAACTTTTCTGAACCCTGCTGGACTTCACATGACCTCTTTCTGAACCCTGCTGAACTTCACATGACCTCTATCTGAACCCTGTTTGACTTCACACGACCTCTATCTGAACCATGCTGGACTTCACATGACATATATCTGAACCCTGCTGGACCTACTGCGACCTCTTTCTGTACCCTGCTGGGCCTCCTATGACCTCTTTCTGAACCCTGCTGAACCTCCTCTGACCTCTTTCTGAACCCTGATTGACCTCCTACGACATCTTTCTGAACCCTGCTGGACTTCACATGACCTCTATCTGAACCCTGCTGGACTTCACATGACCTCTATCTGAACCCTGCTGGACTTCACATGACCGTGCCTTTTCACTGACGGTCTGCCAGTCTTCGTTGGTCGACGTTGCAGATCCCAGTGTACTTCAGGAAGCATGGGCGAGCTTTCGCAGGCAGCCGGAACAAATGACAAATTCCTCCTCCAACCATATTTGAACGTTGGGCCTGGCCAGCAGGTTCGTGAAAGACTTGAGCCCAGCTTGACCCTCGTTCCGATGGCGGTGATACCTTGGGTTTCTCTGTTCCTCAAGGAAGTAGAACTAAAAAAGCCGGTTTGGAACGGGAAGATGACGTAATCTGTTGCCAAATCCTTGACGCGAGGGTCGCGACTGTATTTTAAAGAGGTGACCAAGGTTACTCAATCGTCACCAAGGGGTGGACGATCACTCCAATGAATTCGACTTCAGGAAAATATGTTCAAGAAGCAAAGAGACCACGCGACTTCATTAAATATTGCTAAAAGTGAAGTCAAAATCAGTTTTGAGCCAGGTAGGAGTCAAACCTACAATCTTCTGATTCGTAGTCAGACGCGTTATCCATTGCGCCACTGGCCCATGTGACTACTAGCTACCACTCCTACTAATATGTTTTAGTGCTGCAATAATGAGTGATCAACGGAAGGGGTCTCCGGTTGTCGCAGACGTGCACTTTCCTGAGCCACGCGCACAAAGGCCTCTGACAAGTACTCGGAATTGCAGCTGAACACAAATGAATGCACCAACTTTTCTGAACCCTGCTGGACTTCACATGACATATATCTGAACCCTGCTGGACTTCACATGACTCCTTTCTGAACCCTGCTGGACTTCACATGACCTCTATCTGAACCCTGCTGGACTTCACATGACCTCTTTCTGAACCCTGCTGGACCTACTGCGACCTCTTTCTGTACCCTGCTGGACCTCTTATGACCTCTTTCTGAACCCTGCTGAACCTCCTCTGACCTCTTTCTGAACCCTGATTGACCTCCTACGACATCTTTCTGAACCCTGCTGGACTTCACATGACCTCTATCTGAACCCTGCTGGACTTCACATGACCTCTATCTGAACCCTGCTGGACTTCACATGACCGTGCCTTTTCACTGACGGTCTGCCAGTCTTCGTTGGTCGACGTTGCAGATCCCAGTGTACTTCAGGAAGCATGGGCGAGCTTTCGCAGGCAGCCGGAACAAATGACAAATTCCTCCTCCAACCATATTTGAACGTTGGGCCTGGCCAGCAGGTTCGTGAAAGACTTGAGCCCAGCTTGACCCTCGTTCCGATGGCGGTGATACGTTGGGTTTCTCTGTTCCTCAAGGAAGTAGACCTAAAAAAGCAGGTTTGGAACGGGAAGATGACGTAATCTGTTGCCAAATCCTTGACGTGAGGGTCGCGACTGTATTTTAAAGAGGTGACCAAGGTTACTCAATCGTCACCAAGGGGTGGACTACCACTCCAATGAATTCGACTTCAGGAAAATATGTTGAAGAAGCAAAGCGACCACGCGACTTCATTAAATATTGCTAAAAGTGAAGTCAAAATCAGTTTTGAGCCAGGTAGGAGTCGAACCTACAATCTTCTGATTCGTAGTCAGACGCGTTATCCATTGCGCCACTGGCCCATGTGACTACTATCTATCACTCCTACTGAGATGTTTTAGTGCTGCAATAATGAGTGATCAACGTAAGGGGTCTCCGGTTGTCGCAGACGTGCACTTTCCTGAGCCACGCGCACAAAGGCCTCTGACAAGTACTCGGAATTGCAGCTGAACACAAATGAATGCACCAACTTTTCTGAACCCTGCTGGACTTCACATGACCTCTTTCTGAACCCTGCTGAACTTCACATGACCTCTATCTGAACCCTGCTGGACTTCACACGACCTCTATCTGAACCATGCTGGACTTCACATGACATATATCTGAACCCTGCTGGACCTACTGCGACCTCTTTCTGTACCCTGCTGGACCTCCTATGACCTCTTTCTGAACCCTGCTGAACCTCCTCTGACCTCTTTCTGAACCCTGATTGACCTCCTACGACATCTTTCTGAACCCTGCTGGACTTCACATGACCTCTATCTGAACCCTGCTGGACTTCACATGACCTCTTTCTGAACCCTGCTGGACCTACTGCGACCTCTTTCTGAACCCTGCTTGACCTCCTACGACATCTTTCTGAACCCTGCTGGACTTCACATGACCGTGCCTTTTCACTGACGGTCTGCCAGTCTTCGTTGGTCGACGTTGCAGATCCCAGTGTACTTCAGGAAGCATGGGCGAGCTTTCGCAGGCAGCCGGAACAAATGACAAATTCCTCCTCCAACCATATTTGAACGTTGGGCCTGGCCAGCAGGTTCGTGAAAGACTTGAGCCCAGCTTGACCCTCGTTCCGATGGCGGTGATACCTTGGGTTTCTCTGTTCCTCAAGGAAGTAGACTAAAAAAGCAGGTTTGGAACGGGAAGATGACGTAATCTGTTGCCAAATCCTTGACGCGAGGGTCGCGACTGTATTTTAAAGAGGTGACCAAGGTTACTCAATCGTCACCAAGGGGTGGACTACCACTCCAATGAATTCGACTTCAGGAAAATATGTTGAAGAAGCAAAGCGACCACGCGACTTCATTAAATATTGCTAAAAGTGAAGTCAAAATCAGTTTTGAGCCAGGTAGGAGTCGAACCTACAATCTTCTGATTCGTAGTCAGACGCGTTATCCATTGCGCCACTGGCCCATGTGACTACTATCTATCACTCCTACTGAGATGTTTTAGTGCTGCAATAATGAGTGATCAACGTAAGGGGTCTCCGGTTGTCGCAGACGTGCACTTTCCTGAGCCACGCGCACAAAGGCCTCTGACAAGTACTCGGAATTGCAGCTGAACACAAATGAATGCACCAACTTTTCTGAACCCTGCTGGACTTCACATGACATATATCTGAACCCTGCTGGACTTCACATGACTCCTTTCTGAACCCTGCTGGACTTCACATGACCTCTATCTGAACCCTGCTGGACTTCACATGACCTCTTTCTGAACCCTGCTGGACCTACTGCGACCTCTTTCTGTACCCTGCTGGACCTCTTATGACCTCTTTCTGAACCCTGCTGAACCTCCTCTGACCTCTTTCTGAACCCTGATTGACCTCCTACGACATCTTTCTGAACCCTGCTGTACTTCACATGACCTCTATCTGAACCCTGCTGGACTTCACATGACCTCTATCTGAACCCTGCTGGACTTCACATGACCGTGCCTTTTCACTGACGGTCTGCCAGTCTTCGTTGGTCGACGTTGCAGATCCCAGTGTACTTCAGGAAGCATGGGCGAGCTTTCGCAGGCAGCCGGAACAAATGACAAATTCCTCCTCCAACCATATTTGAACGTTGGGCCTGGCCAGCAGGTTCGTGAAAGACTTGAGCCCAGCTTGACCCTCGTTCCGATGGCGGTGATACCTTGGGTTTCTCTGTTCCTCAAGGAAGTAGACCTAAAAAAGCAGGTTTGGAACGGGAAGATGACGTAATCTGTTGCCAAATCCTTGACGTGAGGGTCGCGACTGTATTTTAAAGAGGTGACCAAGGTTACTCAATCGTCACCAAGGGGTGGACTACCACTCCAATGAATTCGACTTCAGGAAAATATGTTGAAGAAGCAAAGCGACCACGCGACTTCATTAAATATTGCTAAAAGTGATGTCAAAATCAGTTTTGAGCCAGGTAGGAGTCGAACCTACAATCTTCTAATTCGTAGTCAGACGCGTTATCCATTGCGCCACTGGCCCATGTGACTACTAGCTATCACTCCTACTGATATGTTTTAGTGCTGCAATAATGAGTGATCAACGTAAGGGGTCTCCGGTTGTCGCAGACGTGCACGTGTCAGCCATTAGGGTTTTAGCCCCATGACTCAATTGATCATAACATCTGAAATTATATATCGTGCTTCTGAAAACTGATTTGAACTCAACTGCAGACAGAGGTGAGTGGACAAAATGTGGTTTCGAGGCTCAACGTGCAGGGTGGATCCTTAGCCTAGTAAATTAGTCCTTGAATGAATGTGCCAAACAGTAGATAAAATGCTCTCGACCCACGTACAGGAAAAAGATGTCATCCAAACGCCTCCTTCACAACGGGAATAATTAATTATATATCTTCGTAGTGTTTAGTATGTCTCCTAAACCAAGGACGTATCCAATCTTCATCTACCATTTAGCCTAGTGTATAAGAATATTTACTTCGGCCTGCGCTCGGGTCTGATATGTTTAGATAGATAGCCAAAAAAAGCGTAGCCTATCAGTATGCTTACATCTTGTTGTCTAAATTTGACCTTCTATAGGACGGGACAATGGGAGATGTTGTCCTTATGGCCTTGTATTGCTATGTCTTTAGCGCAGATTCTTGTCTAATATTTTGCTATAAATGAAATGCCTTTCCACTTATTTTTCAGCGAGTGTCTTGAGGAATTGTCCGCTGCGTGTTAGGCGGTACATTCTCGAGCCTCGCTCCACACGTGTGTGTATAATCGATTCTATTAAACATTTTTGCTCTGATTCTTCTTCTTCTTCCTTCCCTTGAGGTCTTCGACCGAGAATTTGGTGTCAGGAGTGGGATACATCCAAGTGTGCAGACGAGGTGGATCCTCACGTTCCAGGTCGGGAGGGAGGCCTGCCGGCATCTAATTTGGTGGGTACGCATTTTTGCACCTCGAAATTGAAGCCTCCCGCCTTACTTTGGATGTGTGGACCTCTGTCGGCTGTACCACCTGGCTTGCATTCCGAACCAAATTTAGTTTAAACCAGAGCAGCAGTGGGTAATGAATCGATTATACAGGGCGCCCGGGATAAGGAGGTAAGCTTCCTGCGTGGGAAGCAGGTAGACCCATATGTGGGTGATAGATAATAGGTATTAAGTTACTCCGGCGTGAGAACTGCGTTTAAGGTTAGGAATCGGGGGGCGACCCGATCTTAGGACTACCAGGAGGGACTAGCCCAAGAAAGGTAGAATAATGAGTATTTTAAGTTAAGCTACGCACTGGATGTGTTAGAGTTTACAGGTAAGTAGGATTGAAGTGTGCATGAGTGTGCATGAATTTATACTGTATTGTATGGAGAATGAAAGGTCAGTCACATGGTATTTGTGTATAAGGGAATGAATGATCTGTCATTGCAGCGTGTATTTGTGTTTATTGTGTGTGTGTCATTGATGTGTGTCATTGACTGACAAGGGATTCCCCAAATTGCCTACGGGCGTTGGGCAATCCGGACGAGTAAAATTGGCAGGGAATAATGAGAATGTTATGGAGAGCATGTGTAGACAGGGCTTTAAAACAAGTGTTCAATTACATCCCCACATTAACGGCTCTCCAGATGTAGCAAGGGAGAATGGGAGTGAAAGTCAAAAATAATAGGCTGTCAACCGACAGGGTGTTTATTCAACGGCATGGCCGGGGCTTGTATTTGGCCGATTTGGGATGGCAGAATGCGTTGAATGAAGGCAAAAATGACATGTGATGCTGACGTGAGTCCAATCGGAAGGATGGATGGTTATGGTTTCACCCGGTCCGTTTATCTGTCTGTCTGTCCGGACACAGAGCTCTTGGGGAGAGCCAGAATGGGTTGGGTTGACCAAGATGAATGTGGACAATATATTAATTGTTTATATTAATCTATTAATCTCTGTATATTAATCTGTAAAAATATATTAATCTCTGTGTGTGTGTGTCCGTATTTGTCTGGCTTTCTGGCTGTCTATGGAGTCATGTCTCTGAACACTGATTTTGAGGGAGTTGCTGGTGCGGACCAAAGCGGTGTCCGCGGTATCTACTGGGGGTCGAATGTCACTCCCTCAGTGTCTGCGAACTTGTCGTTCGGCAGTGTCGAAAGACAGGTTCGATTGTCGGTCTGTCTGCTTGATTTTCGGGTCTCACTCTGAGTATATGGCATATACTCTGAGTATATGGTCGTTTTCTGTTTTGTGCTTTAATGGTGGTTGATTTGACTTCCCTGAAAGGGGGACTGAAAATGCTTTGATTTTTTCGTGGATTGCCCATTGGGCATGTTTAGGATTTAATAGAGTGGTGGAGTTCTGTGAAATATGATGACGTTGTCTTATGGACACTTTGTGAGTGACTAGACACGTGCCTGGAAGGGGAAATTGTATTCATAACTCATGTGGGTTGTGTCTGAAGAAAAGGTTTAAAGTAAGTGTGAAGAAGGTCATGGAAAGTGCGAAGATGTTAAAGGAAAGTCGAATTAGATGGATCATTTGTCAATGACAAGTGACTTTGCAAGGTTTGCTAAGAAAGGGAGGGGAAAAGATTATAAAAGTTGATGGAAAAGACGGGAAATAAAGAAAAGTGGTTAGTTATGGACTGTTGTTTTGTGATAAGAAGGTGATTGGGGGCTGGTGAAGATTGGATCACGGCTCTGCAGACCAGGTGAACAGAACTCCACCAGGAGTGGGTATATGGGAATCACACCAATTAAATTATTGCTCAAAGGGAGGTGATAGAGCAAAATAAAAAAGATTGTCATGTGGACCGCAAGGCTAACCCCGCTCTTGCAGGGAAATGGTTTTGGGAGGCTAGTTATTTTTCAGATAATTTTTCCAGTGGGTTTATACTGATGTGAAATTCGCGTATCTAGGAAGGAAAGGAAAAAATTGTCCAGGTATTGATAGGATAACAGTGAAATTTTGAAGTGAAGTGAAGGATAACAGTGAAGAGTTAGTGTGTTCGTTGCGATTTTGGGGAATGGCAGGGTACTGTCGTACATGGATGATGGACCGACTGCGGAAAACGCCAGTAAGGCGTCGATACAATGTTGAACACCGAACGGTCCATGTGTTGGACAACAATGAAGGGTTCATAATTAATTTGGCACCTCAAGACAGACGTTCCGACATCCGCACCTACAGAGTTCGATGTAATACAATTACAAGCCGCGGCCTCAAACGTAGAACATCAAAAATTGGATTAAATTGGGAGCTCAGTGCCCCGCAGAAGGACAAATGTGGACGATTAATGACAAACCCGTGGCACCGCGAGCTTTATTGCCATGGTTGGCACGCATGGCGCATCCAAATGGCCATGTGTGCCATAGGGGGGTGAGGTGATGAGGCAGGTCACTTCCACCTGGGCAGCACCAGGCCTTTCGACTGTGGTTACCATGGTCTGTCGCTCGTGCGCTATATGTCATCGGTATCAGCGCCAGTGGATATGGCAGCCCTTGAATTACCTATCATGGATGACATGTTTTTAGAGTTTTGCATAGGTCTATCCCATGTGGCACGCAGCATACATGAACGCGTTCGGGAGGCCCTACCGGAGCCAACAAGCAAGCCTACCCACACCGTCGAGGCAGGAGATTACGTGCTGGTGAAGCATTTCACCCGTAAGACTGCGCTCGAACCAAGATGGACGGGGCCATACCAAGTTCTTCTGATCACACCAACAGCGGTGTTTTGTGAGGGCAAGTCGTCCTGGGTACATGCCACACATTGTAAGTTGGCCATACCCACAAACACAGACACCTCAAACGCACCACCACAGATCGAGGATGCTGCACCACCGCCTGTTAGGGGTGGCAATCACACTTAGTTTAATTTACAGCTTTGCCAGCACTGGGGACACGAGGGCATGGGCGAACACGGAGACATATGTATATGGCGACCAAACTGTTAAGGTCTACCGGCAGAGAGTTATCTGGGGTCAGAGGATAAATATACCCTGCTGCCATGTAAAGGAAGATGTATGGACACGGATAATGTGGAGGGTGTTGTACACAGACTCACATGGAAGGAAGACAGGTTTTGCTGCCCTCAGTCGTTTGAAGCAAGCGATTACTACAATGTGAATTCATGACGTCACAGAGCTCCCCCTACGATTATAGGCCACCATGCATTTCACACATATTAATTCCGCACCCACGGATCGAAAGCAAGAAAAAGCCAAAGGAAAATACGTATTGGACTGTGACCCGTGCAATGGCGAAAGTACAGAACCGATCACGGTGTTGGGTGTGTATGCATTTTCCCCACACCAGTACGACAGGGATAGAAATGGTAGTGCTACCCCTGTCCCTACGAGATATGTGCTCAGGACCCTTGCGTACCCCATGTCTGACCACAACCTTGGAACTGATAGGCCCAAATCTACCCAGCAGTGTGTTCCCGGGAGTTTCGATATACCCCACCCATTAAGCAGGCTTTGTTAGACAAACCACCTGATCCAGTCTGGGTGACAGAGCAAAAGGGACGGGTGTGTCTTATAGGAAAGGGACACGTTCAGATGGGAACCTCGGAATGTACCCATACCCTGCCATCCGACACCAGATGGAGAGAAAAGGGAGGCCCCCTTGTAATAACCATAGATGACCAAGCCCAGCATAACGTAACCAAGCTAACCATATCTTGGGGGACACCAAGCGCCACCCGCGTTGAGATCAGTAAATGCATGGCCTCGGCCCTTATCCCACCCCATGGAGTAATGTTTATTTGCGGAAATAAAGCATATCCATACCTACCCGAACAGTGGGGAGGGACTTGTTATCTGGGATCCATTTTTCCCAAGGTAAATTTGGTAAATCATGTATTATTTGATGTAGGGAAGATGATTAAAAGGAAGGTATTTTCGGAAATTAGTGAAAGTAAATATGGCATTTGAATTTCCAGACACGACACAGGAAATGCGGCTATGAATAAGCCAACCATCTGAGAGATAAGGTAACTAAATGCCAATTAGTGGGACGGGGGGCTAGGAATTGATCATGGTGTGTGTAAGAAAGTATTTTTCAGGATGGACGATGAAGAAATCGCCGTTGGAAAACCATGATCTTGACCACAGAGGCCGTCGATCTGAATGGGTCCTTCAACAAGGCAGATGTGACCAGCGCTTCAGAATTTTGTATTGATTTTTGTGATGACTGTGAAAATCCCTTGTGGGAACTGGCTACTGGCTGATGCCTGCATCGATGTTTGTGATGATTGTAATACTTGTGTTGAAAATCCCTTGCGTGTACTGGCTAACGCCTCTTATGTATTATGAATGATTGGCAAATAGATAGTCTCGCATTAGTAATGGAACGAATTGGAAACGAAACCTGAATCGCAGAACTACAATTGGAAAACGAATTAATGCATATGCAAACGATGGTGATGCAGAATCAAGTGGCTTTGGATATGTTGTTGGCAGAAAAGGAAGGAGTATATGGGGTGATCGATGAACCTATTTGATGCTTGGGATTCTGATAATGATGATGATTTTAGTTGGGATGATTATATCTGTGATTTAGAAAGTGTACGTTCTTTTAAAAATTATTTACACCACCCAGCAAATCACATTCACAGGGCTTGATGGCATTTAACGTCGATTGTTTGCCCTGATTCGCGAGGACCTCACTTGCATAAAGAGGGCCCCTTAATCTGGCTGGCAACCGGGTCGCACCTATGCCGCAGCGAGGGTGGATTCGGAATCTGGCGGGCGGCAGCAATCTCTTGACCAGGCGCCGTCGTCGCGAATTATGGCTAACAATTCATGCGTTGAATGTTAGACGACCAGTTAGGGCCGGTATCTCTCTTTGAGCATACGTGACGCTATGTCGTGCCTGGCATGTAACTAATTGATGAATTTGGTGTCTTTCCAAGGAGGTGTCTTGTAAAGACAAAGGAAGGAACTGTCAGCCATTAGGGTTTTAGCCCCATGACTCAATTGATCATAACATCTGAAATAATTATATATCGTGCTTCTGAAAACTGATTTGAACTCAACTGCAGACAGAGGTGAGTGGACAAAATGTGGTTTCGAGGCTCAACGTGCAGGGTGGATCCTTAGCCTAGTAAATTAGTCCTTGAATGAATGTGCCAAACAGTAGATAAAATGCTCTCGACCCACGTACAGGAAAAAGATGTCATCCAAACGCCTCCTTCACAACGGGAATAATTAATTATATATCTTCGTAGTGTTTAGTATGTCTCCTAAACCAAGGACGTATCCAATCTTCATCTACCATTTAGCCTAGTGTATAAGAATATTTACTTCGGCCTGCGCTCGGGTCTGATATGTTTAGATAGATAGCCAAAAAAAGCGTAGCCTATCAGTATGCTTACATCTTGTTGTCTAAATTTGACCTTCTATAGGACGGGACAATGGGAGATGTTGTCCTTATGGCCTTGTATTGCTATGTCTTTAGCGCAGATTCTTGTCTAATATTTTGCTATAAATGAAATGCCTTTCCACTTATTTTTCAGCGAGTGTCTTGAGGAATTGTCCGCTGCGTGTTAGGCGGTACATTCTCGAGCCTCGCTCCACACGTGTGTGTATAATCGATTCTATTAAACATTTTTGCTCTGATTCTTCTTCTTCTTCCTTCCCTTGAGGTCTTCGACCGAGACACGTTCCTGAGCCACGCGCACAAAGGCCTCTGACAAGTACTCGGAATTGCAGCTGAACACAAATGAATGCACCAACTTTTCTGAACCCTGCTGGACTTCACATGACCTCTTTCTGAACCCTGCTGAACTTCACATGACCTCTATCTGAACCCTGCTGGACTTCACACGACCTCTATCTGAACCATGCTGGACTTCACATGACCTCTTTCTGAACCCTACTGGACCTACTGCGACCTCTTTCTGTACCCTGCTGGACCTCCTATGACCTCTTTCTGAACCCTGCTGGACTTCACATGACCTCTATCTGAACCCTGCTGGACTTCACATGACCTCTTTCTGAACCCTGCTGGACCTACTGCGACCTCTTTCTGTACCCTGCTGGACCTCCTATGACCTCTTTCTGAACCCTGCTGAACCTCCTCTGACCTCTTTCTGAACCCTGCTTGACCTCCTACGACATCTTTCTGAACCCTGCTGGACTTCACATGACCTCTATCTGAACCCTGCTGGACTTCACATGACCTCTTTCTGAACCCTGCTGGACCTACTGCGACCTCTTTCTGTACCCTGCTGGACCTCCTATGACCTCTTTCTGAACCCTGCTGGACTTCACATGACCTCGATCTGAACCCTGCTGGACTTCACATGACCTCTCTCTGAACCCTGCTGGACCTACTGCGACCTCTTTCTGTACCCTGCTGGACCTCCTATGACCTCTTTCTGTACCCTGCTGGACCTCCTATGACCTCTTTCTGAACCCTGCTGAACCTCCTCTGACCTCTTTCTGAACCCTGATTGACCTCCTACGACATCTTTCTGAACCCTGCTGGACTTCACATGACCTCTATCTGAACCCTGCTGGACTTCACATGACCTCTATCTGAACCCTGCTGGACTTCACATGACCTCTTTCTGAACCCTGCTGGACCTACTGCGACCTCTTTCTGTACCCTGCTGGACCTCCTATGACCTCTTTCTGTACCCTGCTGGACCTCCTATGACCTCTTTCTGAACCCTGGTGAACCTCCTCTGACCTCTTTCTGAACCCTGCTTGACCTCCTACGACATCTTTCTGAACCCTGCTGGACTTCACATGACCTCTTTCTGAACCCTGCTGGACCTACTGCGACCTCTTTCTGTACCCTGCTGGACCTCCTATGACCTCTTTCTGAACCCTGCTGGACCTACTGCGACCTCTTTCTGTACCCTGCTGGACCTCCTATGACCTCTTTCTGAACCCTGCTGAACCTCCTCTGACCTCTTTCTGAACCCTGCTTGACCTCCTACGACATCTTTCTGAACCCTGCTGGACTTCACATGACAGTGCCTTTTCACTGACGGTCTGCCAGTCTTCGTTGGTCGACATTGCAGATACCAGTGTACTTCACGAAGCATGGGCGAGCTTTCGCAGGCAGCCGGAACAAATGACAAATTCCTCCTCCAACCATATTTGAACGTTGGGCCTGGCCAGCAGGTTCGTGAAAGACTTGAGCCCAGCTTGACCCTCGTTCCGATGGCGGTGATACCTTGGGTTTCTCTGTTCCACAAGGAAGTAGAACTAAAAAAGCAGGTTTGGAACGGGAAGATGACGTAATCTGTTGCCAAATCCTTGACGCGAGGGTCGCGACTGTATTTTAAAAAGGTGACCAAGGTTACTCAATCGTCACCAAGGGGTGGACTACCACTCCAATGAATTCGACTTCAGGAAAATATGTTGAAGAAGCAAAGCGACCACGCGACTTCATTAAATATTGCTAAAAGTGAAGTCAAAATCAGTTTTGAGCCAGGTAGGAGTCGAACCTACAATCTTCTGATTCGTAGTCAGACGCGTTATCCATTGCGCCACTGGCCCATGTGACTGCTAGCTACCACTCCTACTGATATGTTTTAGTGCTGCAATAATGAGTGATCAACGTTAGGGGTCTCCGGTTGTCGCAGACGTGCACGTTCCTGAGCCACGCGCACAAAGGCCTCTGACAAGTACTCGGAATTGCAGCTGAACACAAATGAATGCACCAACTTTTCTGAACCCTGCTGGACTTCACATGACCTCTTTCTGAACCCTGCTGAACTGCACATGACCTCTATCTGAACCCTGCTGGACTTCACACGACCTCTATCTGAACCATGCTGGACTTCACATGACATATATCTGAACCCTGCTGGACTTCACATGACTCCTTTCTGAACCCTGCTGGACTTCACATGACCTCTATCTGAACCTGCTGGACTTCACATGACCTCTTTCTGAACCCTGCTGGACCTACTGCGACCTCTTTCTGTACCCTGCTGGACCTCCTATGACCTCCTTCTGAACCCTGCTGAAACTCCTCTGACCTCTTTCTGAACCCTGCTTGACCTCCTACGACATCTTTCTGAACCCTGCTGGACTTCACATGACCTCTATCTGAACCCTGCTGGACTTCACATGACCTCTATCTGAACCCTGCTGGACTTCACATGACCTCTTTCTGAACCCTGCTGGACCTACTGCGACCTCTTTCTGTACCCTGCTGGACCTCTTATGACCTCTTTCTGAACCCTGCTGAACCTCCTCTGACCTCTTTCTGAACCCTGATTGACCTCCTACGACATCTTTCTGAACCCTGCTGGACTTCACATGACCTCTATCTGAACCCTGCTGGACTTCACATGACCTCTATCTGAACCCTGCTGGACTTCACATGACCGTGCCTTTTCACTGACGGTCTGCCAGTCTTCGTTGGTCGACGTTGCAGATCCCAGTGTACTTCAGGAAGCATGGGCGAGCTTTCGCAGGCAGCCGGAACAAATGACAAATTCCTCCTCCAATCATATTTGAACGTTGGGCCTGGCCAGCAGGTTCGTGAAAGACTTGAGCCCAGCTTGACCCTCGTTCCGATGGCGGTGATACCTTGGGTTTCTCTGTTCCTCAAGGAAGTAGAACTAAAAAAGCAGGTTTGGAACGGGAAGAAGACGTAATCTGTTGCCAAATCCTTGACGCGAGGGTCGCGACTGTATTTTAAAGAGGTGACCAAGGTTACTCAATCGTCACCAAGGGGTGGACGACCACTCCAATGAATTCGACTTCAGGAAAATATGTTGAAGAAGCAAAGCGACCACGCGACTTCATTAAATATTGTTAAAAGTGAAGTCAAAATCAGTTTTGAGCCAGGTAGGAGTCGAACCTACAATCTTCTGATTCGTAGTCAGATGCGTTATCCATTGCGCCACTGGCCCATGTGACTACTAGCTATCACTCCTACTGATATGTTTTAGTGCTGCAATAATGAGTGATCAACGTTAAGGGGTCTCCGGTTGTCGCAGACGTGCACGTTCCTGAGCCACGCGCACAAAGGCCTCTGACAAGTACTCGGAATTGCAGCTGAACACAAATGAATGCACCAACTTTTCTGAACCCTGCTGGACCTACTGCGACCTCTTTCTGTACCCTGCTGGACCTCCTATGACCTCTTTCTGAACCCTGCTGAACCTCCTCTGACCTCTTTCTGAACCCTGCTTGACCTCCTACGACATCTTTCTGAACCCTGCTGGACTTCACATGACCGTGCCTTTTCACTGACGGTCTGCCAGTCTTCGTTGGTCGACGTTGCAGATCCCAGTGTACTTCAGGAAGCATGGGCGAGCTTTCGCAGGCAGCCGGAACAAATGACAAATTCCTCCTCCAACCATATTTGAACGTTGGGCCTGGCCAGCAGGTTCGTGAAAGACTTGAGCCCAGCTTGACCCTCGTTCCGATGGCGGTGATACCTTGGGTTTCTCTGTTCCTCAAGGAAGTAGAACTAAAAAAGCAGGTTTGGAACGGGAAGATGACGTAATCTGTTGCCAAATCCTTGACGCGAGGGTCGCGACTGTATTTTAAAGAGGTGACCAAGGTTACTCAATCGTCACCAAGGGGTGGACTACCACTCCAATGAATTCGACTTCAGGAAAATATGTTGAAGAAGCAAAGCGACCACGCGACTTCATTAAATATTGCTAAAAGTGAAATCAAAATCAGTTTTGAGCCAGGTAGGAGTCGAACCTACAATCTTCTGATTCGTAGTCAGACGCGTTATCCATTGCGCCACTGGCCCATGTGACTACTAGCTATCACTCCTACTGATATGTTTTAGTGCTGCAATAATGAGTGATCAACGTAAGGGGTCTCCGGTTGTCGCAGACGTGCACGTTCCTGAGCCACGCGCACAAAGGCCTCTGACAAGTACTCGGAATTGCAGCTGAACACAAATGAATGCACCAACTTTTCTGAACCCTGCTGGACTTCACATGACCTCTTTCTGAACCCTGCTGAACTTCACATGACCTCTATCTGAACCCTGCTGGACTTCACACGACCTCTATCTGAACCATGCTGGACTTCACATGACATATATCTGAACCCTGCTGGACCTACTGCGACCTCTTTCTGTACCCTGCTGGACCTCCTATGACCTCTTTCTGAACCCTGCTGAACCTCCTCTGACCTCTTTCTGAACCCTGATTGACCTCCTACGACATCTTTCTGAACCCTGCTGGACTTCACATGACCTCTATCTGAACCCTGCTGGACTTCACATGACCTCTTTCTGAACCCTGCTGGACCTACTGCGACCTCTTTCTGTACCCTGCTGGACCTCCTATGACCTCTTTCTGTACCCTGCTGGACCTCCTATGACCTCTTTCTGAACCCTGCTGAACCTCCTCTGACCTCTTTCTGAACCCTGCTTGACCTCCTACGACATCTTTCTGAACCCTGCTGGACTTCACATGACCGTGCCTTTTCACTGACGGTCTGCCAGTCTTCGTTGGTCGACGTTGCAGATCCCAGTGTACTTCAGGAAGCATGGGCGAGCTTTCGCAAGCAGCCGGAACAAATGACAAATTCCTCCTCCAACCATATTTGAACGTTGGGCCTGGCCAGCAGGTTCGTGAAAGACTTGAGCCCAGCTTGACCCTCGTTCCGATGGCGGTGATACCTTGGGTTTCTCTGTTCCTCAAGGAAGTAGAACTAAAAAAGCAGGTTTGGAACGGGAAAATGACGTAATCTGTTGCCAAATCCTTGACGCGAGGGTCGCGACTGTATTTTAAAGAGGTGACCAAGGTTACTCAATCGTCACCAAGGGGTGGACTACCACTCCAATGAATTCGACTTCAGGAAAATATGTTGAAGAAGCAAAGCGACCACGCGACTTCATTAAATATTGCTAAAAGTGAAGTCAAAATCAGTTTTGAGCCAGGTAGGAGTCGAACCAACAATCCTTCTGATTCGTAGTCAGACGTGTTATCCATTGCGCCACTGGCCCATGTGACTACTAGCTATCACTCTTACTGATATGTTTTAGTGCTGCAATAATGAGTGATCAACGTAAGGGGTCTCCGGTTGTCGCAGACGTGCACGTTCCTGAGCCACGCGCACAAAGGCCTCTGACAAGTACTCGGAATTGAAGCTGAACACAAATGAATGCACCAACTTTTCTGAACCCTGCTGGACTTCACATGACATATATCTGAACCCTGCTGGACTTCACATGACTCCTTTCTGAACCCTGCTGGACTTCACATGACCTCTATCTGAACCCTGCTGGACTTCACATGACCTCTTTCTGAACCCTGCTGGACCTACTGCGACCTCTTTCTGTACCCTGCTGGACCTCTTATGACCTCTTTCTGAACCCTGCTGAACCTCCTCTGACCTCTTTCTGAACCCTGATTGACCTCCTACGACATCTTTCTGAACCCTGCTGGACTTCACATGACCTCTATCTGAACCCTGCTGGACTTCACATGACCTCTATCTGAACCCTGCTGGACTTCACATGACCGTGCCTTTTCACTGACAGTCTGCCAGTCTTCGTTGGTCGACGTTGCAGATCCCAGTGTACTTCAGGAAGCATGGGCGAGCTTTCGCAGGCAGCCGGAACAAATGACAAATTCCTCCTCCAACCATATTTGAACGTTGGGCCTGGCCAGCAGGTTCGTGAAAGACTTGAGCCCAGCTTGACCCTCGTTCCGATGGCGGTGATACGTTGGGTTTCTCTGTTCCTCAAGGAAGTAGACCTAAAAAAGCAGGTTTGGAACGGGAAGATGACGTAATCTGTTGCCAAATCCTTGACGTGAGGGTCGCGACTGTATTTTAAAGAGGTGACCAAGGTTACTCAATCGTCACCAAGGGGTGGACTACCACTCCAATGAATTCGACTTCAGGAAAATATGTTGAAGAAGCAAAGCGACCACGCGACTTCATTAAATATTGCTAAAAGTGAAGTCAAAATCAGTTTTGAGCCAGGTAGGAGTCGAACCTACAATCTTCTGATTCGTAGTCAGACGCGTTATCCATTGCGCCACTGGCCCATGTGACTACTATCTATCACTCCTACTGAGATGTTTTAGTGCTGCAATAATGAGTGATCAACGTAAGGGGTCTCCGGTTGTCGCAGACGTGCACTTTCCTGAGCCACGCGCACAAAGGCCTCTGACAAGTACTCGGAATTGCAGCTGAACACAAATGAATGCACCAACTTTTCTGAACCCTGCTGGACTTCACATGACCTCTTTCTGAACCCTGCTGAACTTCACATGACCTCTATCTGAACCCTGCTGGACTTCACACGACCTCTATCTGAACCATGCTGGACTTCACATGACATATATCTGAACCCTGCTGGACCTACTGCGACCTCTTTCTGTACCCTGCTGGACCTCCTATGACCTCTTTCTGAACCCTGCTGAACCTCCTCTGACCTCTTTCTGAACCCTGATTGACCTCCTACGACATCTTTCTGAACCCTGCTGGACTTCACATGACCTCTATCTGAACCCTGCTGGACTTCACATGACCTCTTTCTGAACCCTGCTGGACCTACTGCGACCTCTTTCTGAACCCTGCTTGACCTCCTACGACATCTTTCTGAACCCTGCTGGACTTCACATGACCGTGCCTTTTCACTGACGGTCTGCCAGTCTTCGTTGGTCGACGTTGCAGATCCCAGTGTACTTCAGGAAGCATGGGCGAGCTTTCGCAGGCAGCCGGAACAAATGACAAATTCCTCCTCCAACCATATTTGAACGTTGGGCCTGGCCAGCAGGTTCGTGAAAGACTTGAGCCCAGCTTGACCCTCGTTCCGATGGCGGTGATACCTTGGGTTTCTCTGTTCCTCAAGGAAGTAGACCTAAAAAAGCAGGTTTGGAACGGGAAGATGACGTAATCTGTTGCCAAATCCTTGACGTGAGGGTCGCGACTGTATTTTAAAGAGGTGACCAAGGTTACTCAATCGTCACCAAGGGGTGGACTACCACTCCAATGAATTCGACTTCAGGAAAATATGTTGAAGAAGCAAAGCGACCACGCGACTTCATTAAATATTGCTAAAAGTGATGTCAAAATCAGTTTTGAGCCAGGTAGGAGTCGAACCTACAATCTTCTAATTCGTAGTCAGACGCGTTATCCATTGCGCCACTGGCCCATGTGACTACTAGCTATCACTCCTACTGATATGTTTTAGTGCTGCAATAATGAGTGATCAACGTAAGGGGTCTCCGGTTGTCGCAGACGTGCACGTGTCAGCCATTAGGGTTTTAGCCCCATGACTCAATTGATCATAACATCTGAAATTATATATCGTGCTTCTGAAAACTGATTTGAACTCAACTGCAGACAGAGGTGAGTGGACAAAATGTGGTTTCGAGGCTCAACGTGCAGGGTGGATCCTTAGCCTAGTAAATTAGTCCTTGAATGAATGTGCCAAACAGTAGATAAAATGCTCTCGACCCACGTACAGGAAAAAGATGTCATCCAAACGCCTCCTTCACAACGGGAATAATTAATTATATATCTTCGTAGTGTTTAGTATGTCTCCTAAACCAAGGACGTATCCAATCTTCATCTACCATTTAGCCTAGTGTATAAGAATATTTACTTCGGCCTGCGCTCGGGTCTGATATGTTTAGATAGATAGCCAAAAAAAGCGTAGCCTATCAGTATGCTTACATCTTGTTGTCTAAATTTGACCTTCTATAGGACGGGACAATGGGAGATGTTGTCCTTATGGCCTTGTATTGCTATGTCTTTAGCGCAGATTCTTGTCTAATATTTTGCTATAAATGAAATGCCTTTCCACTTATTTTTCAGCGAGTGTCTTGAGGAATTGTCCGCTGCGTGTTAGGCGGTACATTCTCGAGCCTCGCTCCACACGTGTGTGTATAATCGATTCTATTAAACATTTTTGCTCTGATTCTTCTTCTTCTTCCTTCCCTTGAGGTCTTCGACCGAGAATTTGGTGTCAGGAGTGGGATACATCCAAGTGTGCAGACGAGGTGGATCCTCACGTTCCAGGTCGGGAGGGAGGCCTGCCGGCATCTAATTTGGTGGGTACGCATTTTTGCACCTCGAAATTGAAGCCTCCCGCCTTACTTTGGATGTGTGGACCTCTGTCGGCTGTACCACCTGGCTTGCATTCCGAACCAAATTTAGTTTAAACCAGAGCAGCAGTGGGTAATGAATCGATTATACAGGGCGCCCGGGATAAGGAGGTAAGCTTCCTGCGTGGGAAGCAGGTAGACCCATATGTGGGTGATAGATAATAGGTATTAAGTTACTCCGGCGTGAGAACTGCGTTTAAGGTTAGGAATCGGGGGGCGACCCGATCTTAGGACTACCAGGAGGGACTAGCCCAAGAAAGGTAGAATAATGAGTATTTTAAGTTAAGCTACGCACTGGATGTGTTAGAGTTTACAGGTAAGTAGGATTGAAGTGTGCATGAGTGTGCATGAATTTATACTGTATTGTATGGAGAATGAAAGGTCAGTCACATGGTATTTGTGTATAAGGGAATGAATGATCTGTCATTGCAGCGTGTATTTGTGTTTATTGTGTGTGTGTCATTGATGTGTGTCATTGACTGACAAGGGATTCCCCAAATTGCCTACGGGCGTTGGGCAATCCGGACGAGTAAAATTGGCAGGGAATAATGAGAATGTTATGGAGAGCATGTGTAGACAGGGCTTTAAAACAAGTGTTCAATTACATCCCCACATTAACGGCTCTCCAGATGTAGCAAGGGAGAATGGGAGTGAAAGTCAAAAATAATAGGCTGTCAACCGACAGGGTGTTTATTCAACGGCATGGCCGGGGCTTGTATTTGGCCGATTTGGGATGGCAGAATGCGTTGAATGAAGGCAAAAATGACATGTGATGCTGACGTGAGTCCAATCGGAAGGATGGATGGTTATGGTTTCACCCGGTCCGTTTATCTGTCTGTCTGTCCGGACACAGAGCTCTTGGGGAGAGCCAGAATGGGTTGGGTTGACCAAGATGAATGTGGACAATATATTAATTGTTTATATTAATCTATTAATCTCTGTATATTAATCTGTAAAAATATATTAATCTCTGTGTGTGTGTGTCCGTATTTGTCTGGCTTTCTGGCTGTCTATGGAGTCATGTCTCTGAACACTGATTTTGAGGGAGTTGCTGGTGCGGACCAAAGCGGTGTCCGCGGTATCTACTGGGGGTCGAATGTCACTCCCTCAGTGTCTGCGAACTTGTCGTTCGGCAGTGTCGAAAGACAGGTTCGATTGTCGGTCTGTCTGCTTGATTTTCGGGTCTCACTCTGAGTATATGGCATATACTCTGAGTATATGGTCGTTTTCTGTTTTGTGCTTTAATGGTGGTTGATTTGACTTCCCTGAAAGGGGGACTGAAAATGCTTTGATTTTTTCGTGGATTGCCCATTGGGCATGTTTAGGATTTAATAGAGTGGTGGAGTTCTGTGAAATATGATGACGTTGTCTTATGGACACTTTGTGAGTGACTAGACACGTGCCTGGAAGGGGAAATTGTATTCATAACTCATGTGGGTTGTGTCTGAAGAAAAGGTTTAAAGTAAGTGTGAAGAAGGTCATGGAAAGTGCGAAGATGTTAAAGGAAAGTCGAATTAGATGGATCATTTGTCAATGACAAGTGACTTTGCAAGGTTTGCTAAGAAAGGGAGGGGAAAAGATTATAAAAGTTGATGGAAAAGACGGGAAATAAAGAAAAGTGGTTAGTTATGGACTGTTGTTTTGTGATAAGAAGGTGATTGGGGGCTGGTGAAGATTGGATCACGGCTCTGCAGACCAGGTGAACAGAACTCCACCAGGAGTGGGTATATGGGAATCACACCAATTAAATTATTGCTCAAAGGGAGGTGATAGAGCAAAATAAAAAAGATTGTCATGTGGACCGCAAGGCTAACCCCGCTCTTGCAGGGAAATGGTTTTGGGAGGCTAGTTATTTTTCAGATAATTTTTCCAGTGGGTTTATACTGATGTGAAATTCGCGTATCTAGGAAGGAAAGGAAAAAATTGTCCAGGTATTGATAGGATAACAGTGAAATTTTGAAGTGAAGTGAAGGATAACAGTGAAGAGTTAGTGTGTTCGTTGCGATTTTTGGGAATGGCAGGGTACTGTCGTACATGGATGATGGACCGACTGCGGAAAACGCCAGTAAGGCGTCGATACAATGTTGAACACCGAACGGTCCATGTGTTGGACAACAATGAAGGGTTCATAATTAATTTGGCACCTCAAGACAGACGTTCCGACATCCGCACCTACAGAGTTCGATGTAATACAATTACAAGCCGCGGCCTCAAACGTAGAACATCAAAAATTGGATTAAATTGGGAGCTCAGTGCCCCGCAGAAGGACAAATGTGGACGATTAATGACAAACCCGTGGCACCGCGAGCTTTATTGCCATGGTTGGCACGCATGGCGCATCCAAATGGCCATGTGTGCCATAGGGGGGTGAGGTGATGAGGCAGGTCACTTCCACCTGGGCAGCACCAGGCCTTTTGACTGTGGTTACCATGGTCTGTCGCTCGTGCGCTATATGTCATCGGTATCAGCGCCAGTGGATATGGCAGCCCTTGAATTACCTATCATGGATGACATGTTTTTAGAGTTTTGCATAGGTCTATCCCATGTGGCACGCAGCATACATGAACGCGTTCGGGAGGCCCTACCGGAGCCAACAAGCAAGCCTACCCACACCGTCGAGGCAGGAGATTACGTGCTGGTGAAGCATTTCACCCGTAAGACTGCGCTCGAACCAAGATGGACGGGGCCATACCAAGTTCTTCTGATCACACCAACAGCGGTGTTTTGTGAGGGCAAGTCGTCCTGGGTACATGCCACACATTGTAAGTTGGCCATACCCACAAACACAGACACCTCAAACGCACCACCACAGATCGAGGATGCTGCACCACCGCCTGTTAGGGGTGGCAATCACACTTAGTTTAATTTACAGCTTTGCCAGCACTGGGGACACGAGGGCATGGGCGAACACGGAGACATATGTATATGGCGACCAAACTGTTAAGGTCTACCGGCAGAGAGTTATCTGGGGTCAGAGGATAAATATACCCTGCTGCCATGTAAAGGAAGATGTATGGACACGGATAATGTGGAGGGTGTTGTACACAGACTCACATGGAAGGAAGACAGGTTTTGCTGCCCTCAGTCGTTTGAAGCAAGCGATTACTACAATGTGAATTCATGACGTCACAGAGCTCCCCCTACGATTATAGGCCACCATGCATTTCACACATATTAATTCCGCACCCACGGATCGAAAGCAAGAAAAAGCCAAAGGAAAATACGTATTGGACTGTGACCCGTGCAATGGCGAAAGTACAGAACCGATCACGGTGTTGGGTGTGTATGCATTTTCCCCACACCAGTACGACAGGGATAGAAATGGTAGTGCTACCCCTGTCCCTACGAGATATGTGCTCAGGACCCTTGCGTACCCCATGTCTGACCACAACCTTGGAACTGATAGGCCCAAATCTACCCAGCAGTGTGTTCCCGGGAGTTTCGATATACCCCACCCATTAAGCAGGCTTTGTTAGACAAACCACCTGATCCAGTCTGGGTGACAGAGCAAAAGGGACGGGTGTGTCTTATAGGAAAGGGACACGTTCAGATGGGAACCTCGGAATGTACCCATACCCTGCCATCCGACACCAGATGGAGAGAAAAGGGAGGCCCCCTTGTAATAACCATAGATGACCAAGCCCAGCATAACGTAACCAAGCTAACCATATCTTGGGGGACACCAAGCGCCACCCGCGTTGAGATCAGTAAATGCATGGCCTCGGCCCTTATCCCACCCCATGGAGTAATGTTTATTTGCGGAAATAAAGCATATCCATACCTACCCGAACAGTGGGGAGGGACTTGTTATCTGGGATCCATTTTTCCCAAGGTAAATTTGGTAAATCATGTATTATTTGATGTAGGGAAGATGATTAAAAGGAAGGTATTTTCGGAAATTAGTGAAAGTAAATATGGCATTTGAATTTCCAGACACGACACAGGAAATGCGGCTATGAATAAGCCAACCATCTGAGAGATAAGGTAACTAAATGCCAATTAGTGGGACGGGGGGCTAGGAATTGATCATGGTGTGTGTAAGAAAGTATTTTTCAGGATGGACGATGAAGAAATCGCCGTTGGAAAACCATGATCTTGACCACAGAGGCCGTCGATCTGAATGGGTCCTTCAACAAGGCAGATGTGACCAGCGCTTCAGAATTTTGTATTGATTTTTGTGATGACTGTGAAAATCCCTTGTGGGAACTGGCTACTGGCTGATGCCTGCATCGATGTTTGTGATGATTGTAATACTTGTGTTGAAAATCCCTTGCGTGTACTGGCTAACGCCTCTTATGTATTATGAATGATTGGCAAATAGATAGTCTCGCATTAGTAATGGAACGAATTGGAAACGAAACCTGAATCGCAGAACTACAATTGGAAAACGAATTAATGCATATGCAAACGATGGTGATGCAGAATCAAGTGGCTTTGGATATGTTGTTGGCAGAAAAGGAAGGAGTATATGGGGTGATCGATGAACCTATTTGATGCTTGGGATTCTGATAATGATGATGATTTTAGTTGGGATGATTATATCTGTGATTTAGAAAGTGTACGTTCTTTTTAAAATTATTTACACCACCCAGCAAATCACATTCACAGGGCTTGATGGCATTTAACGTCGATTGTTTGCCCTGATTCGCGAGGACCTCACTTGCATAAAGAGGGCCCCTTAATCTGGCTGGCAACCGGGTCGCACCTATGCCGCAGCGAGGGTGGATTCGGAATCTGGCGGGCGGCAGCAATCTCTTGACCAGGCGCCGTCGTCGCGAATTATGGCTAACAATTCATGCGTTGAATGTTAGACGACCAGTTAGGGCCGGTATCTCTCTTTGAGCATACGTGACGCTATGTCGTGCCTGGCATGTAACTAATTGATGAATTTGGTGTCTTTCCAAGGAGGTGTCTTGTAAAGACAAAGGAAGGAACTGTCAGCCATTAGGGTTTTAGCCCCATGACTCAATTGATCATAACATCTGAAATAATTATATATCGTGCTTCTGAAAACTGATTTGAACTCAACTGCAGACAGAGGTGAGTGGACAAAATGTGGTTTCGAGGCTCAACGTGCAGGGTGGATCCTTAGCCTAGTAAATTAGTCCTTGAATGAATGTGCCAAACAGTAGATAAAATGCTCTCGACCCACGTACAGGAAAAAGATGTCATCCAAACGCCTCCTTCACAACGGGAATAATTAATTATATATCTTCGTAGTGTTTAGTATGTCTCCTAAACCAAGGACGTATCCAATCTTCATCTACCATTTAGCCTAGTGTATAAGAATATTTACTTCGGCCTGCGCTCGGGTCTGATATGTTTAGATAGATAGCCAAAAAAAGCGTAGCCTATCAGTATGCTTACATCTTGTTGTCTAAATTTGACCTTCTATAGGACGGGACAATGGGAGATGTTGTCCTTATGGCCTTGTATTGCTATGTCTTTAGCGCAGATTCTTGTCTAATATTTTGCTATAAATGAAATGCCTTTCCACTTATTTTTCAGCGAGTGTCTTGAGGAATTGTCCGCTGCGTGTTAGGCGGTACATTCTCGAGCCTCGCTCCACACGTGTGTGTATAATCGATTCTATTAAACATTTTTGCTCTGATTCTTCTTCTTCTTCCTTCCCTTGAGGTCTTCGACCGAGACACGTTCCTGAGCCACGCGCACAAAGGCCTCTGACAAGTACTCGGAATTGCAGCTGAACACAAATGAATGCACCAACTTTTCTGAACCCTGCTGGACTTCACATGACCTCTTTCTGAACCCTGCTGAACTTCACATGACCTCTATCTGAACCCTGCTGGACTTCACACGACCTCTATCTGAACCATGCTGGACTTCACATGACCTCTTTCTGAACCCTACTGGACCTACTGCGACCTCTTTCTGTACCCTGCTGGACCTCCTATGACCTCTTTCTGAACCCTGC
The DNA here is from genome assembly GCF_964187855.1 of Myxine glutinosa. NCBI lineage: Eukaryota > Metazoa > Chordata > Myxini > Myxiniformes > Myxinidae > Myxine > Myxine glutinosa. The sequence continues at coordinate 22,488 of NW_027617485.1, read as the reverse complement.
TGGACTTCACATGACCTCTATCTGAACCCTGCTGGACTTCACATGACCTCTTTCTGAACCCTGCTGGACCTACTGCGACCTCTTTCTGTACCCTGCTGGACCTCCTATGACCTCTTTCTGAACCCTGCTGAACCTCCTCTGACCTCTTTCTGAACCCTGCTTGACCTCCTACGACATCTTTCTGAACCCTGCTGGACTTCACATGACCTCTATCTGAACCCTGCTGGACTTCACATGACCTCTTTCTGAACCCTGCTGGACCTACTGCGACCTCTTTCTGTACCCTGCTGGACCTCCTATGACCTCTTTCTGAACCCTGCTGGACTTCACATGACCTCGATCTGAACCCTGCTGGACTTCACATGACCTCTCTCTGAACCCTGCTGGACCTACTGCGACCTCTTTCTGTACCCTGCTGGACCTCCTATGACCTCTTTCTGTACCCTGCTGGACCTCCTATGACCTCTTTCTGAACCCTGCTGAACCTCCTCTGACCTCTTTCTGAACCCTGATTGACCTCCTACGACATCTTTCTGAACCCTGCTGGACTTCACATGACCTCTATCTGAACCCTGCTGGACTTCACATGACCTCTATCTGAACCCTGCTGGACTTCACATGACCTCTTTCTGAACCCTGCTGGACCTACTGCGACCTCTTTCTGTACCCTGCTGGACCTCCTATGACCTCTTTCTGTACCCTGCTGGACCTCCTATGACCTCTTTCTGAACCCTGGTGAACCTCCTCTGACCTCTTTCTGAACCCTGCTTGACCTCCTACGACATCTTTCTGAACCCTGCTGGACTTCACATGACCTCTTTCTGAACCCTGCTGGACCTACTGCGACCTCTTTCTGTACCCTGCTGGACCTCCTATGACCTCTTTCTGAACCCTGCTGGACCTACTGCGACCTCTTTCTGTACCCTGCTGGACCTCCTATGACCTCTTTCTGAACCCTGCTGAACCTCCTCTGACCTCTTTCTGAACCCTGCTTGACCTCCTACGACATCTTTCTGAACCCTGCTGGACTTCACATGACAGTGCCTTTTCACTGACGGTCTGCCAGTCTTCGTTGGTCGACATTGCAGATACCAGTGTACTTCACGAAGCATGGGCGAGCTTTCGCAGGCAGCCGGAACAAATGACAAATTCCTCCTCCAACCATATTTGAACGTTGGGCCTGGCCAGCAGGTTCGTGAAAGACTTGAGCCCAGCTTGACCCTCGTTCCGATGGCGGTGATACCTTGGGTTTCTCTGTTCCACAAGGAAGTAGAACTAAAAAAGCAGGTTTGGAACGGGAAGATGACGTAATCTGTTGCCAAATCCTTGACGCGAGGGTCGCGACTGTATTTTAAAAAGGTGACCAAGGTTACTCAATCGTCACCAAGGGGTGGACTACCACTCCAATGAATTCGACTTCAGGAAAATATGTTGAAGAAGCAAAGCGACCACGCGACTTCATTAAATATTGCTAAAAGTGAAGTCAAAATCAGTTTTGAGCCAGGTAGGAGTCGAACCTACAATCTTCTGATTCGTAGTCAGACGCGTTATCCATTGCGCCACTGGCCCATGTGACTGCTAGCTACCACTCCTACTGATATGTTTTAGTGCTGCAATAATGAGTGATCAACGTTAGGGGTCTCCGGTTGTCGCAGACGTGCACGTTCCTGAGCCACGCGCACAAAGGCCTCTGACAAGTACTCGGAATTGCAGCTGAACACAAATGAATGCACCAACTTTTCTGAACCCTGCTGGACTTCACATGACCTCTTTCTGAACCCTGCTGAACTGCACATGACCTCTATCTGAACCCTGCTGGACTTCACACGACCTCTATCTGAACCATGCTGGACTTCACATGACATATATCTGAACCCTGCTGGACTTCACATGACTCCTTTCTGAACCCTGCTGGACTTCACATGACCTCTATCTGAACCTGCTGGACTTCACATGACCTCTTTCTGAACCCTGCTGGACCTACTGCGACCTCTTTCTGTACCCTGCTGGACCTCCTATGACCTCCTTCTGAACCCTGCTGAAACTCCTCTGACCTCTTTCTGAACCCTGCTTGACCTCCTACGACATCTTTCTGAACCCTGCTGGACTTCACATGACCTCTATCTGAACCCTGCTGGACTTCACATGACCTCTATCTGAACCCTGCTGGACTTCACATGACCTCTTTCTGAACCCTGCTGGACCTACTGCGACCTCTTTCTGTACCCTGCTGGACCTCTTATGACCTCTTTCTGAACCCTGCTGAACCTCCTCTGACCTCTTTCTGAACCCTGATTGACCTCCTACGACATCTTTCTGAACCCTGCTGGACTTCACATGACCTCTATCTGAACCCTGCTGGACTTCACATGACCTCTATCTGAACCCTGCTGGACTTCACATGACCGTGCCTTTTCACTGACGGTCTGCCAGTCTTCGTTGGTCGACGTTGCAGATCCCAGTGTACTTCAGGAAGCATGGGCGAGCTTTCGCAGGCAGCCGGAACAAATGACAAATTCCTCCTCCAATCATATTTGAACGTTGGGCCTGGCCAGCAGGTTCGTGAAAGACTTGAGCCCAGCTTGACCCTCGTTCCGATGGCGGTGATACCTTGGGTTTCTCTGTTCCTCAAGGAAGTAGAACTAAAAAAGCAGGTTTGGAACGGGAAGAAGACGTAATCTGTTGCCAAATCCTTGACGCGAGGGTCGCGACTGTATTTTAAAGAGGTGACCAAGGTTACTCAATCGTCACCAAGGGGTGGACGACCACTCCAATGAATTCGACTTCAGGAAAATATGTTGAAGAAGCAAAGCGACCACGCGACTTCATTAAATATTGTTAAAAGTGAAGTCAAAATCAGTTTTGAGCCAGGTAGGAGTCGAACCTACAATCTTCTGATTCTTAGTCAGATGCGTTATCCATTGCGCCACTGGCCCATGTGACTACTAGCTATCACTCCTACTGATATGTTTTAGTGCTGCAATAATGAGTGATCAACGTTAAGGGGTCTCCGGTTGTCGCAGACGTGCACGTTCCTGAGCCACGCGCACAAAGGCCTCTGACAAGTACTCGGAATTGCAGCTGAACACAAATGAATGCACCAACTTTTCTGAACCCTGCTGGACCTACTGCGACCTCTTTCTGTACCCTGCTGGACCTCCTATGACCTCTTTCTGAACCCTGCTGAACCTCCTCTGACCTCTTTCTGAACCCTGCTTGACCTCCTACGACATCTTTCTGAACCCTGCTGGACTTCACATGACCGTGCCTTTTCACTGACGGTCTGCCAGTCTTCGTTGGTCGACGTTGCAGATCCCAGTGTACTTCAGGAAGCATGGGCGAGCTTTCGCAGGCAGCCGGAACAAATGACAAATTCCTCCTCCAACCATATTTGAACGTTGGGCCTGGCCAGCAGGTTCGTGAAAGACTTGAGCCCAGCTTGACCCTCGTTCCGATGGCGGTGATACCTTGGGTTTCTCTGTTCCTCAAGGAAGTAGAACTAAAAAAGCAGGTTTGGAACGGGAAGATGACGTAATCTGTTGCCAAATCCTTGACGCGAGGGTCGCGACTGTATTTTAAAGAGGTGACCAAGGTTACTCAATCGTCACCAAGGGGTGGACTACCACTCCAATGAATTCGACTTCAGGAAAATATGTTGAAGAAGCAAAGCGACCACGCGACTTCATTAAATATTGCTAAAAGTGAAATCAAAATCAGTTTTGAGCCAGGTAGGAGTCGAACCTACAATCTTCTGATTCGTAGTCAGACGCGTTATCCATTGCGCCACTGGCCCATGTGACTACTAGCTATCACTCCTACTGATATGTTTTAGTGCTGCAATAATGAGTGATCAACGTAAGGGGTCTCCGGTTATCGCAGACGTGCACGTTCCTGAGCCACGCGCACAAAGGCCTCTGACAAGTACTCGGAATTGCAGCTGAACACAAATGAATGCACCAACTTTTCTGAACCCTGCTGGACTTCACATGACCTCTTTCTGAACCCTGCTGAACTTCACATGACCTCTATCTGAACCCTGCTGGACTTCACACGACCTCTATCTGAACCATGCTGGACTTCACATGACATATATCTGAACCCTGCTGGACCTACTGCGACCTCTTTCTGTACCCTGCTGGACCTCCTATGACCTCTTTCTGAACCCTGCTGAACCTCCTCTGACCTCTTTCTGAACCCTGATTGACCTCCTACGACATCTTTCTGAACCCTGCTGGACTTCACATGACCTCTATCTGAACCCTGCTGGACTTCACATGACCTCTTTCTGAACCCTGCTGGACCTACTGCGACCTCTTTCTGTACCCTGCTGGACCTCCTATGACCTCTTTCTGTACCCTGCTGGACCTCCTATGACCTCTTTCTGAACCCTGCTGAACCTCCTCTGACCTCTTTCTGAACCCTGCTTGACCTCTTACGACATCTTTCTGAACCCTGCTGGACTTCACATGACCGTGCCTTTTCACTGACGGTCTGCCAGTCTTCGTTGGTCGACGTTGCAGATCCCAGTGTACTTCAGGAAGCATGGGCGAGCTTTCGCAGGCAGCCGGAACAAATGACAAATTCCTCCTCCAACCATATTTGAACGTTGGGCCTGGCCAGCAGGTTCGTGAAAGACTTGAGCCCAGCTTGACCCTCGTTCCGATGGCGGTGATACCTTGGGTTTCTCTGTTCCTCAAGGAAGTAGAACTAAAAAAGCAGGTTTGGAACGGGAAAATGACGTAATCTGTTGCCAAATCCTTGACGCGAGGGTCGCGACTGTATTTTAAAGAGGTGACCAAGGTTACTCAATCGTCACCAAGGGGTGGACTACCACTCCAATGAATTCGACTTCAGGAAAATATGTTGAAGAAGCAAAGCGACCACGCGACTTCATTAAATATTGCTAAAAGTGAAGTCAAAATCAGTTTTGAGCCAGGTAGGAGTCGAACCAACAATCCTTCTGATTCGTAGTCAGACGTGTTATCCATTGCGCCACTGGCCCATGTGACTACTAGCTATCACTCTTACTGATATGTTTTAGTGCTGCAATAATGAGTGATCAACGTAAGGGGTCTCCGGTTGTCGCAGACGTGCACGTTCCTGAGCCACGCGCACAAAGGCCTCTGACAAGTACTCGGAATTGAAGCTGAACACAAATGAATGCACCAACTTTTCTGAACCCTGCTGGACTTCACATGACCTCTTTCTGAACCCTGCTGAACTTCACATGACCTATATCTGAACCCTGCTGGACTTCACACGACCTCTATCTGAACCATGCTGGACTTCACATGACATATATCTGAACCCTGCTGGACCTACTGCGACCTCTTTCTGTACCCTGCTGGACCTCCTATGACCTCTTTCTGTACCCTGCTGGACCTCCTATGACCTCTTTCTGAACCCTGCTGAACCTCCTCTGACCTCTTTCTGAACCCTGATTGACCTCCTACGACATCTTTCTGAACCCTGCTGGACTTCACATGACCTCTATCTGAACCCTGCTGGACTTCACATGACCTCTATCTGAACCCTGCTGGACTTCACATGACCTCTTTCTGAACCCTGCTGGACCTACTGCGACCTCTTTCTGTACCCTGCTGGACCTCCTATGACCTCTTTCTGAACCCTGCTGAACCTCCTCTGACCTCTTTCTGAACCCTGCTTGACCTCCTACGACATCTTTCTGAACCCTGCTGGACTTCACATGACCGTGCCTTTTCACTGACGGTCTGCCAGTCTTCGTTGGTCGACGTTGCAGATCCCAGTGTACTTCAGGAAGCATGGGCGAGCTTTCGCAGGCAGCCGGAACAAATGACAAATTCCTCCTCCAACCATATTTGAACGTTGGGCCTGGCCAGCAGGTTCGTGAAAGACTTGAGCCCAGCTTGACCCTCGTTCCGATGGCGGTGATACCTTGGGTTTCTCTGTTCCTCAAGGAAGTAGAACTAAAAAAGCAGGTTTGGAACGGGAAGATGACGTAATCTGTTGCCAAATCCTTGACGCGAGGGTCGCGACTGTATTTTAAAGAGGTGACCAAGGTTACTCAATCGTCACCAAGGGGTGGACTACCACTCCAATGAATTCGACTTCAGGAAAATATGTTGAAGAAGCAAAGCGACCACGCGACTTCATTAAATATTGCTAAAAGTGAAGTCAAAATCAGTTTTGAGCCAGGTAAGAGTCGAACCTACAATCTTCTGATTCGTAGTCAGACGCGTTATCCATTGCGCCACTGACCCATGTGACTACTAGCTATCACTCCTACTGATATGTTTTAGTGCTGCAATAATGAGTGATCAACGTAAGGGGTCTCCGGTTGTCGCAGACGTGCACGTTCCTGAGCCACGCGCACAAAGGCCTCTGACAAGTACTCGGAATTGCAGCTGAACACAAATGAATGCACCAACTTTTCTGAACCCTGCTGGACTTCACATGACCTCTTTCTGAACCCTGCTGAACTTCACATGACCTCTATCTGAACCCTGCTGGACTTCACACGACCTCTATCTGAACCATGCTGGACTTCACATGACATATATCTGAACCCTGCTGGACCTACTGCGACCTCTTTCTGTACCCTGCTGGACCTCCTATGACCTCTTTCTGAACCCTGCTGAACCTCCTCTGACCTCTTTCTGAACCCTGCTTGACCTCCTACGACATCTTTCTGAACCCTGCTGGACTTCACATGACCGTGCCTTTTCACTGACGGTCTGCCAGTCTTCGTTGGTCGACGTTGCAGATCCCAGTGTACTTCAGGAAGCATGGGCGAGCTTTCGCAGGCAGCCGGAACAAATGACAAATTCCTCCTCCAATCATATTTGAACGTTGGGCCTGGCCAGCAGGTTCGTGAAAGACTTGAGCCCAGCTTGACCCTCGTTCCGATGGCGGTGATACCTTGGGTTTCTCTGTTCCTCAAGGAAGTAGAACTAAAAAAGCAGGTTTGGAACGGGAAGATGACGTAATCTGTTGCCAAATCCTTGACGCGAGGGTCGCGACTGTATTTTAAAGAGGTGACCAAGGTTACTCAATCGTCACCAAGGGGTGGACTACCACTCCAATGAATTCGACTTCAGGAAAATATGTTGAAGAAGCAAAGCGACCACGCGACTTCATTAAATATTGCTAAAAGTGAAGTCAAAATCAGTTTTGAGCCAGGTAGGAGTTGAACCTACAATCTTCTGATTCGTAGTCAGACGCATTATCCATTGCGCCACTGGCCCATGTGACTACTAGCTATCACTCCTACTGATATGTTTTAGTGCTGCAATAATGAGTGATCAACGTAAGGGGTCTCCGGTTGTCGCAGACGTGCACGTTCCTGAGCCACGCGCACAAAGGCCTCTGACAAGTATTCGGAATTGCAGCTGAACACAAATGAATGCACCAACTTTTCTGAACCCTGCTGGACTTCACATGACCTCTTTCTGAACCCTGCTGAACTTCACATGACCTCTATCTGAACCCTGCTGGACTTCACATGACCTCTATCTGAACCCTGCTGGACTTCACATGACCTCTTTCTGAACCCTGCTGGACCTACTGCGACCTCTTTCTGTACCCTGCTGGACCTCCTATGACCTCTTTCTGAACCCTGCTGAACCTCCTCTGACCTCTTTCTGAACCCTGATTGACCTCCTACGACATCTTTCTGAACCCTGCTGGACTTCACATGACCTCTATCTGAACCCTGCTGGACTTCACATGACCTCTATCTGAACCCTGCTGGACTTCACATGACCTCTTTCTGAACCCTGCTGGACCTACTGCGACCTCTTTCTGTACCCTGCTGGACCTCCTATGACCTCTTTCTGAACCCTGCTGAACCTCCTCTGACCTCTTTCTGAACCCTGCTTGACCTCCTACGACATCTTTCTGAACCCTGCTGGACTTCACATGACCGTGCCTTTTCACTGACGGTCTGCCACTCTTCGTTGGTCGACGTTGCAGATCCCAGTGTACTTCAGGAAGCATGGGCGAGCTTTCGCAGGCAGCCGGAACAAATGACAAATTCCTCCTCCAACCATATTTGAACGTTGGGCCTGGCCAGCAGGTTCGTGAAAGACTTGAGCCCAGCTTGACCCTCGTTCCGATGGCGGTGATACCTTGGGTTTCTCTGTTCCTCAAGGAAGTAGAACTAAAAAAGCCGGTTTGGAACGGGAAGATGACGTAATCTGTTGCCAAATCCTTGACGCGAGGGTCGCGACTGTATTTTAAAGAGGTGACCAAGGTTACTCAATCGTCACCAAGGGGTGGACGATCACTCCAATGAATTCGACTTCAGGAAAATATGTTCAAGAAGCAAAGAGACCACGCGACTTCATTAAATATTGCTAAAAGTGAAGTCAAAATCAGTTTCGAGCCAGGTAGGAGTCAAACCTACAATCTTCTGATTCGTAGTCAGACGCGTTATCCATTGCGCCACTGGCCCATGTGACTACTAGCTACCACTCCTACTAATATGTTTTAGTGCTGCAATAATGAGTGATCAACGGAAGGGGTCTCCGGTTGTCGCAGACGTGCACTTTCCTGAGCCACGCGCACAAAGGCCTCTGACAAGTACTCGGAATTGCAGCTGAACACAAATGAATGCACCAACTTTTCTGAACCCTGCTGGACTTCACATGACCTCTTTCTGAACCCTGCTGAACTTCACATGACCTCTATCTGAACCCTGCTGGACTTCACACGACCTCTATCTGAACCATGCTGGACTTCACATGACATATATCTGAACCCTGCTGGACTTCACATGACTCCTTTCTGAACCCTGCTGGACTTCACATGACCTCTATCTGAACCCTGCTGGACTTCACATGACCTCTTTCTGAACCCTGCTGGACCTACTGCGACCTCTTTCTGTACCCTGCTGGACCCCCTATGACCTCTTTCTGTACCCTGCTGGACCTCCTATGACCTCTTTCTGAACCCTGCTGAACCTCCTCTGACCTCTTTCTGAACCCTGCTTGACCTCCTACGACATCTTTCTGAACCCTGCTGGACTTCACATGACCGTGCCTTTTCACTGACGGTCTGCCAGTCTTCGTTGGTCGACGTTGCAGATCCCAGTGTACTTCAGGAAGCATGGGCGAGCTTTCGCAGGCAGCCGGAACAAATGACAAATTCCTCCTCCAACCATATTTGAACGTTGGGCCTGGCCAGCAGGTTCGTGAAAGACTTGAGCCCAGCTTGACCCTCGTTCCGATGGCGGTGATACCTTGGGTTTCTCTGTTCCTCAAGGAAGTAGAACTAAAAAAGCAGGTTTGGAACGGGAAGATGACGTAATCTGTTGCCAAATCCTTGACGCGAGGGTCGCGACTGTATTTTAAAGAGGTGACCAAGGTTACTCAATCGTCACCAAGGGGTGGACTACCACTCCAATGAATTCGACTTCAGGAAAATATGTTGAAGAAGGAAAGCGACCACGCGACTTCATTAAATATTGCTAAAAGTGAAATCAAAATCAGTTTTGAGCCAGGTAGGAGTCGAACCTACAATCTTCTGATTCGTAGTCAGACGCGTTATCCATTGCGCCACTGGCCCATGTGACTACTAGCTATCACTCCTACTGATATGTTTTAGTGCTGCAATAATGAGTGATCAACGTAAGGGGTCTCCGGTTGTCGCAGACGTGCACGTTCCTGAGCCACGCGCACAAAGGCCTCTGACAAGTACTCGGAATTGCAGCTGAACACAAATGAATGCACCAACTTTTCTGAACCCTGCTGGACTTCACATGACCTCTTTCTGAACCCTGCTGAACTTCACATGACCTCTATCTGAACCCTGCTGGACTTCACACGACCTCTATCTGAACCATGCTGGACTTCACATGACATATATCTGAACCCTGCTGGACCTACTGCGACCTCTTTCTGTACCCTGCTGGACCTCCTATGACCTCTTTCTGAACCCTGCTGAACCTCCTCTGACCTCTTTCTGAACCCTGATTGACCTCCTACGACATCTTTCTGAACCCTGCTGGACTTCACATGACCTCTATCTGAACCCTGCTGGACTTCACATGACCTCTTTCTGAACCCTGCTGGACCTACTGCGACCTCTTTCTGTACCCTGCTGGACCTCCTATGACCTCTTTCTGTACCCTGCTGGACCTCCTATGACCTCTTTCTGAACCCTGCTGAACCTCCTCTGACCTCTTTCTGAACCCTGCTTGACCTCCTACGACATCTTTCTGAACCCTGCTGGACTTCACATGACCGTGCCTTTTCACTGACGGTCTGCCAGTCTTCGTTGGTCGACGTTGCAGATCCCAGTGTACTTCAGGAAGCATGGGCGAGCTTTCGCAGGCAGCCGGAACAAATGACAAATTCCTCCTCCAACCATATTTGAACGTTGGGCCTGGCCAGCAGGTTCGTGAAAGACTTGAGCCCAGCTTGACCCTCGTTCCGATGGCGGTGATACCTTGGGTTTCTCTGTTCCTCAAGGAAGTAGACTAAAAAAGCAGGTTTGGAACGGGAAGATGACGTAATCTGTTGCCAAATCCTTGACGCGAGGGTCGCGACTGTATTTTAAAGAGGTGACCAAGGTTACTCAATCGTCACCAAGGGGTGGACTACCACTCCAATGAATTCGACTTCAGGAAAATATGTTGAAGAAGCAAAGCGACCACGCGACTTCATTAAATATTGCTAAAAGTGAAGTCAAAATCAGTTTTGAGCCAGGTAGGAGTCGAACCTACAATCTTCTGATTCGTAGTCAGACGCGTTATCCATTGCGCCACTGGCCCATGTGACTACTATCTATCACTCCTACTGAGATGTTTTAGTGCTGCAATAATGAGTGATCAACGTAAGGGGTCTCCGGTTGTCGCAGACGTGCACTTTCCTGAGCCACGCGCACAAAGGCCTCTGACAAGTACTCGGAATTGCAGCTGAACACAAATGAATGCACCAACTTTTCTGAACCCTGCTGGACTTCACATGACATATATCTGAACCCTGCTGGACTTCACATGACTCCTTTCTGAACCCTGCTGGACTTCACATGACCTCTATCTGAACCCTGCTGGACTTCACATGACCTCTTTCTGAACCCTGCTGGACCTACTGCGACCTCTTTCTGTACCCTGCTGGACCTCTTATGACCTCTTTCTGAACCCTGCTGAACCTCCTCTGACCTCTTTCTGAACCCTGATTGACCTCCTACGACATCTTTCTGAACCCTGCTGGACTTCACATGACCTCTATCTGAACCCTGCTGGACTTCACATGACCTCTATCTGAACCCTGCTGGACTTCACATGACCGTGCCTTTTCACTGACGGTCTGCCAGTCTTCGTTGGTCGACGTTGCAGATCCCAGTGTACTTCAGGAAGCATGGGCGAGCTTTCGCAGGCAGCCGGAACAAATGACAAATTCCTCCTCCAACCATATTTGAACGTTGGGCCTGGCCAGCAGGTTCGTGAAAGACTTGAGCCCAGCTTGACCCTCGTTCCGATGGCGGTGATACCTTGGGTTTCTCTGTTCCTCAAGGAAGTAGACCTAAAAAAGCAGGTTTGGAACGGGAAGATGACGTAATCTGTTGCCAAATCCTTGACGCGAGGGTCGCGACTGTATTTTAAAGAGGTGACCAAGGTTACTCAATCGTCACCAACGGGTGGACTACCACTCCAATGAATTCGACTTCAGGAAAATATGTTGAAGAAGCAAAGCGACCACGCGACTTCATTAAATATTGCTAAAAGTGAAGTCAAAATCAGTTTTGAGCCAGGTAGGAGCTGAACCTACAATCTTCTGATTCGTAGTCAGACGCAGTTATCCATTGCGCCCCTGGCCCATGTGACTACTAGCTATCACTCCTACTGATATGTTTTAGTGCTGCAATAATGAGTGATCAACGTAAGGGGTCTCCGGTTGTCGCAGACGTGCACGTTCCTGAGCCACGCGCACAAAGGCCTCTGACAAGTACTCGGAATTGCAGCTGAACACAAATGAATGCACCAACTTTTCTGAACCCTGCTGGACTTCACATGACCTCTTTCTGAACCCTGCTGAACTTCACATGACCTCTATCTGAACCCTGCTGGACTACACACGACCTCTATCTGAACCATGCTGGACTTCACATGACATATATCTGAACCCTGCTGGACCTACGGCGACCTCTTTCTGTACCCTGCTGGACCTCCTATGACCTCTTTCTGTACCTTGCTGGACCTCCTATGACCTCTTTCTGAACCCTGCTGAACCTCCTCTGACCTCTTTCTGAACCCTGATTGACCTCCTACGACATCTTTCTGAACCCTGCTGGACTTCACATGACCGTGCCTTTTCACTGACGGTCTGCCAGTCTTCGTTGGTCGACGTTGCAGATCCCAGTGTACTTCAGGAAGCATGGGCGAGCTTTCGCAGGCAGCCGGAACAAATGACAAATTCCTCCTCCAATCATATTTGAACGTTGGGCCTGGCCAGCAGGTTCGTGAAAGACTTGAGCCCAGCTTGACCCTCGTTCCGATGGCGGTGATACCTTTTGTTTCTCTGTTCCTCAAGGAAGTAGAACTAAAAAAGCAGGTTTGGAACGGGAAGATGACGTAATCTGTTGCCAAATCCTTGACGCGAGGGTCGCGACTGTATTTTAAAGAGGTGACCAAGGTTACTCAATCGTCACCAAGGGGTGGACTACCACTCCAATGAATTCGACTTCAGGAAAATATGTTGAAGAAGCAAAGCGACCACGCGACTTCATTAAATATTGCTAAAAGTGAAGTCAAAATCAGTTTTGAGCCAGGTAGGAGTTGAACCTACAATCTTCTGATTCGTAGTCAGACGCATTATCCATTGCGCCACTGGCCCATGTGACTACTAGCTATCACTCCTACTGATATGTTTTAGTGCTGCAATAATGAGTGATCAACGTAAGGGGTCTCCGGTTGTCGCAGACGTGCACGTTCCTGAGCCACGCGCACAAAGGCCTCTGACAAGTATTCGGAATTGCAGCTGAACACAAATGAATGCACCAACTTTTCTGAACCCTGCTGGACTTCACATGACCTCTTTCTGAACCCTGCTGAACTTCACATGACCTCTATCTGAACCCTGCTGGACTTCACATGACCTCTATCTGAACCCTGCTGGACTTCACATGACCTCTTTCTGAACCCTGCTGGACCTACTGCGACCTCTTTCTGTACCCTGCTGGACCTCCTATGACCTCTTTCTGAACCCTGCTGAACCTCCTCTGACCTCTTTCTGAACCCTGATTGACCTCCTACGACATCTTTCTGAACCCTGCTGGACTTCACATGACCTCTATCTGAACCCTGCTGGACTTCACATGACCTCTATCTGAACCCTGCTGGACTTCACATGACCTCTTTCTGAACCCTGCTGGACCTACTGCGACCTCTTTCTGTACCCTGCTGGACCTCCTATGACCTCTTTCTGAACCCTGCTGAACCTCCTCTGACCTCTTTCTGAACCCTGCTTGACCTCCTACGACATCTTTCTGAACCCTGCTGGACTTCACATGACCGTGCCTTTTCACTGACGGTCTGCCACTCTTCGTTGGTCGACGTTGCAGATCCCAGTGTACTTCAGGAAGCATGGGCGAGCTTTCGCAGGCAGCCGGAACAAATGACAAATTCCTCCTCCAACCATATTTGAACGTTGGGCCTGGCCAGCAGGTTCGTGAAAGACTTGAGCCCAGCTTGACCCTCGTTCCGATGGCGGTGATACCTTGGGTTTCTCTGTTCCTCAAGGAAGTAGAACTAAAAAAGCCGGTTTGGAACGGGAAGATGACGTAATCTGTTGCCAAATCCTTGACGCGAGGGTCGCGACTGTATTTTAAAGAGGTGACCAAGGTTACTCAATCGTCACCAAGGGGTGGACGATCACTCCAATGAATTCGACTTCAGGAAAATATGTTCAAGAAGCAAAGAGACCACGCGACTTCATTAAATATTGCTAAAAGTGAAGTCAAAATCAGTTTCGAGCCAGGTAGGAGTCAAACCTACAATCTTCTGATTCGTAGTCAGACGCGTTATCCATTGCGCCACTGGCCCATGTGACTACTAGCTACCACTCCTACTAATATGTTTTAGTGCTGCAATAATGAGTGATCAACGGAAGGGGTCTCCGGTTGTCGCAGACGTGCACTTTCCTGAGCCACGCGCACAAAGGCCTCTGAGAAGTACTCGGAATTGCAGCTGAACACAAATGAATGCACCAACTTTTCTGAACCCTGCTGGACTTCACATGACCTCTTTCTGAACCCTGCTGAACTTCACATGACCTCTATCTGAACCCTGCTGGACTTCACACGACCTCTATCTGAACCATGCTGGACTTCACATGACATATATCTGAACCCTGCTGGACTTCACATGACTCCTTTCTGAACCCTGCTGGACTTCACATGACCTCTATCTGAACCCTGCTGGACTTCACATGACCTCTTTCTGAACCCTGCTGGACCTACTGCGACCTCTTTCTGTACCCTGCTGGACCTCCTATGACCTCTTTCTGTACCCTGCTGGACCTCCTATGACCTCTTTCTGAACCCTGCTGAACCTCCTCTGACCTCTTTCTGAACCCTGCTTGACCTCCTACGACATCTTTCTGAACCCTGCTGGACTTCACATGACCGTGCCTTTTCACTGACGGTCTGCCAGTCTTCGTTGGTCGACGTTGCAGATCCCAGTGTACTTCAGGAAGCATGGGCGAGCTTTCGCAGGCAGCCGGAACAAATGACAAATTCCTCCTCCAACCATATTTGAACGTTGGGCCTGGCCAGCAGGTTCGTGAAAGACTTGAGCCCAGCTTGACCCTCGTTCCGATGGCGGTGATACCTTGGGTTTCTCTGTTCCTCAAGGAAGTAGACCTAAAAAAGCAGGTTTGGAACGGGAAGATGACGTAATCTGTTGCCAAATCCTTGACGTGAGGGTCGCGACTGTATTTTAAAGAGGTGACCAAGGTTACTCAATCGTCACCAAGGGGTGGACTACCACTCCAATGAATTCGACTTCAGGAAAATATGTTGAAGAAGCAAAGCGACCACGCGACTTCATTAAATATTGCTAAAAGTGATGTCAAAATCAGTTTTGAGCCAGGTAGGAGTCGAACCTACAATCTTCTAATTCGTAGTCAGACGCGTTATCCATTGCGCCACTGGCCCATGTGACTACTAGCTATCACTCCTACTGATATGTTTTAGTGCTTCAATAATGAGTGATCAACGTAAGGGGTCTCCGGTTGTCGCAGACGTGCACGTTCCTGAGCCACGCGCACAAAGGCCTCTGACAAGTACTCGGAATTGCAGCTGAACACAAATGAATGCACCAACTTTTCTGAACCCTGCTGGACTTCAAATGACCTCTTTCTGAACCCTGCTGAACTTCACATGACCTCTATCTGAACCCTGCTGGACTTCACACGACCTCTATCTGAACCATGCTGGACTTCACATGACCTCTTTCTGAACCCTACTGGACCTACTGCGACCTCTTTCTGTACCCTGCTGGACCTCCTATGACCTCTTTCTGAACCCTGCTGGACTTCACATGACCTCTATCTGAACCCTGCTGGACTTCACATGACCTCTTTCTGAACCCTGCTGGACCTACTGCGACCTCTTTCTGTACCCTGCTGGACCTCCTATGACCTCTTTCTGAACCCTGCTGAACCTCCTCTGACCTCTTTCTGAACCCTGCTTGACCTCCTACGACATCTTTCTGAACCCTGCTGGACTTCACATGACCTCTATCTGAACCCTGCTGGACTTCACATGACCTCTTTCTGAACCCTGCTGGACCTACTGCGACCTCTTTCTGTACCCTGCTGGACCTCCTATGACCTCTTTCTGAACCCTGCTGGACTTCACATGACCTCTATCTGAACCCTGCTGGACTTCACATGACCTCTTTCTGAACCCTGCTGGACCTACTGCGACCTCTTTCTGTACCCTGCTGGACCTCCTATGACCTCTTTCTGTACCCTGCTGGACCTCCTATGACCTCTTTCTGAACCCTGCTGAACTTCACATGACCTCTATCTGAACCCTGCTGGACTTCACACGACCTCTATCTGAACCATGCTGGACTTCACATGACATATATCTGAACCCTGCTGGACCTACTGCGACCTCTTTCTGTACCCTGCTGGACCTCCTATGACCTCTTTCTGAACCCTGCTGAACCTCCTCTGACCTCTTTCTGAACCCTCTTTTACCTCCTACGACATCTTTCTGAACCCTGCTGGACTTCACATGACCTCTATCTGAACCCTGCTGGACTTCACATGACCTCTTTCTGAACCCTGCTGGACCTACTGCGACCTCTTTCTGTACCCTGCTGGACCTCCTATGACCTCTTTCTGAACCCTGCTGAACCTCCTCTGACCTCTTTCTGAACCCTGCTTGACCTCCTACGACATATTTCTGAACCCTGCTGGACTTCACATGACCGTGCCTTTTCACTGACGGTCTGCCAGTCTTCGTTGGTCGACGTTGCAGATCCCAGTGTACTTCAGGAAGCATGGGCGAGCTTTCGCAGGCAGCCGGAACAAATGACAAATTCCTCCTCCAACCATATTTGAACGTTGGGCCTGGCCAGCAGGTTCGTGAAAGACTTGAGCCCAGCTTGACCCTCGTTCCGATGGCGGTGATACCTTGGGTTTCTCTGTTCCTCAAGGAAGTAGAACTAAAAAAGCCGGTTTGGAACGGGAAGATGACGTAATCTGTTGCCAAATCCTTGACGCGAGGGTCGCGACTGTATTTTAAAGAGGTGACCAAGGTTACTCAATCGTCACCAAGGGGTGGACGATCACTCCAATGAATTCGACTTCAGGAAAATATGTTCAAGAAGCAAAGAGACCACGCGACTTCATTAAATATTGCTAAAAGTGAAGTCAAAATCAGTTTCGAGCTAGGTAGGAGTCAAACCTACAATCTTCTGATTCGTAGTCAGACGCGTTATCCATTGCGCCACTGGCCCATGTGACTACTAGCTACCACTCCTACTAATATGTTTTAGTGCTGCAATAATGAGTGATCAACGGAAGGGGTCTCCGGTTGTCGCAGACGTGCACTTTCCTGAGCCACGCGCACAAAGGCCTCTGACAAGTACTCGGAATTGCAGCTGAACACAAATGAATGCACCAACTTTTCTGAACCCTGCTGGACTTCACATGACATATATCTGAACCCTGCTGGACTTCACATGACTCCTTTCTGAACCCTGCTGGACTTCACATGACCTCTATCTGAACCCTGCTGGACTTCACATGACCTCTTTCTGAACCCTGCTGGACCTACTGCGACCTCTTTCTGTACCCTGCTGGACCTCTTATGACCTCTTTCTGAACCCTGCTGAACCTCCTCTGACCTCTTTCTGAACCCTGATTGACCTCCTACGACATCTTTCTGAACCCTGCTGGACTTCACATGACCTCTATCTGAACCCTGCTGGACTTCACATGACCTCTATCTGAACCCTGCTGGACTTCACATGACCGTGCCTTTTCACTGACGGTCTGCCAGTCTTCGTTGGTCGACGTTGCAGATCCCAGTGTACTTCAGGAAGCATGGGCGAGCTTTCGCAGGCAGCCGGAACAAATGACAAATTCCTCCTCCAACCATATTTGAACGTTGGGCCTGGCCAGCAGGTTCGTGAAAGACTTGAGCCCAGCTTGACCCTCGTTCCGATGGCGGTGATACGTTGGGTTTCTCTGTTCCTCAAGGAAGTAGACCTAAAAAAGCAGGTTTGGAACGGGAAGATGACGTAATCTGTTGCCAAATCCTTGACGTGAGGGTCGCGACTGTATTTTAAAGAGGTGACCAAGGTTACTCAATCGTCACCAAGGGGTGGACTACCACTCCAATGAATTCGACTTCAGGAAAATATGTTGAAGAAGCAAAGCGACCACGCGACTTCATTAAATATTGCTAAAAGTGAAGTCAAAATCAGTTTTGAGCCAGGTAGGAGTCGAACCTACAATCTTCTGATTCGTAGTCAGACGTGTTATCCATTGCGCCACTGGCCCATGTGACTACTATCTATCACTCCTACTGAGATGTTTTAGTGCTGCAATAATGAGTGATCAACGTAAGGGGTCTCCGGTTGTCGCAGACGTGCACTTTCCTGAGCCATGCGCACAAAGGCCTCTGACAAGTACTCGGAATTGCAGCTGAACACAAATGAATGCACCAACTTTTCTGAACCCTGCTGGACTTCACATGACCTCTTTCTGAACCCTGCTGAACTTCACATGACCTCTATCTGAACCCTGCTGGACTTCACACGACCTCTATCTGAACCATGCTGGACTTCACATGACATATATCTGAACCCTGCTGGACCTACTGCGACCTCTTTCTGTACCCTGCTGGACCTCCTATGACCTCTTTCTGAACCCTGCTGAACCTCCTCTGACCTCTTTCTGAACCCTGATTGACCTCCTACGACATCTTTCTGAACCCTGCTGGACTTCACATGACCTCTATCTGAACCCTGCTGGACTTCACATGACCTCTTTCTGAACCCTGCTGGACCTACTGCGACCTCTTTCTGAACCCTGCTTGACCTCCTACGACATCTTTCTGAACCCTGCTGGACTTCACATGACCGTGCCTTTTCACTGACGGTCTGCCAGTCTTCGTTGGTCGACGTTGCAGATCCCAGTGTACTTCAGGAAGCATGGGCGAGCTTTCGCAGGCAGCCGGAACAAATGACAAATTCCTCCTCCAACCATATTTGAACGTTGGGCCTGGCCAGCAGGTTCGTGAAAGACTTGAGCCCAGCTTGACCCTCGTTCCGATGGCGGTGATACCTTGGGTTTCTCTGTTCCTCAAGGAAGTAGACTAAAAAAGCAGGTTTGGAACGGGAAGATGACGTAATCTGTTGCCAAATCCTTGACGCGAGGGTCGCGACTGTATTTTAAAGAGGTGACCAAGGTTACTCAATCGTCACCAAGGGGTGGACTACCACTCCAATGAATTCGACTTCAGGAAAATATGTTGAAGAAGCAAAGCGACCACGCGACTTCATTAAATATTGCTAAAAGTGAAGTCAAAATCAGTTTTGAGCCAGGTAGGAGTCGAACCTACAATCTTCTGATTCGTAGTCAGACGCGTTATCCATTGCGCCACTGGCCCATGTGACTACTATCTATCACTCCTACTGAGATGTTTTAGTGCTGCAATAATGAGTGATCAACGTAAGGGGTCTCCGGTTGTCGCAGACGTGCACTTTCCTGAGCCACGCGCACAAAGGCCTCTGACAAGTACTCGGAATTGCAGCTGAACACAAATGAATGCACCAACTTTTCTGAACCCTGCTGGACTTCACATGACATATATCTGAACCCTGCTGGACTTCACATGACTCCTTTCTGAACCCTGCTGGACTTCACATGACCTCTATCTGAACCCTGCTGGACTTCACATGACCTCTTTCTGAACCCTGCTGGACCTACTGCGACCTCTTTCTGTACCCTGCTGGACCTCTTATGACCTCTTTCTGAACCCTGCTGAACCTCCTCTGACCTCTTTCTGAACCCTGATTGACCTCCTACGACATCTTTCTGAACCCTGCTGGACTTCACATGACCTCTATCTGAACCCTGCTGGACTTCACATGACCTCTATCTGAACCCTGCTGGACTTCACATGACCGTGCCTTTTCACTGACGGTCTGCCAGTCTTCGTTGGTCGACGTTGCAGATCCCAGTGTACTTCAGGAAGCATGGGCGAGCTTTCGCAGGCAGCCGGAACAAATGACAAATTCCTCCTCCAACCATATTTGAACGTTGGGCCTGGCCAGCAGGTTCGTGAAAGACTTGAGCCCAGCTTGACCCTCGTTCCGATGGCGGTGATACCTTGGGTTTCTCTGTTCCTCAAGGAAGTAGACCTAAAAAAGCAGGTTTGGAACGGGAAGATGACGTAATCTGTTGCCAAATCCTTGACGTGAGGGTCGCGACTGTATTTTAAAGAGGTGACCAAGGTTACTCAATCGTCACCAAGGGGTGGACTACCACTCCAATGAATTCGACTTCAGGAAAATATGTTGAAGAAGCAAAGCGACCACGCGACTTCATTAAATATTGCTAAAAGTGATGTCAAAATCAGTTTTGAGCCAGGTAGGAGTCGAACCTACAATCTTCTAATTCGTAGTCAGACGCGTTATCCATTGCGCCACTGGCCCATGTGACTACTAGCTATCACTCCTACTGATATGTTTTAGTGCTGCAATAATGAGTGATCAACGTAAGGGGTCTCCGGTTGTCGCAGACGTGCACGTGTCAGCCATTAGGGTTTTAGCCCCATGACTCAATTGATCATAACATCTGAAATTATATATCGTGCTTCTGAAAACTGATTTGAACTCAACTGCAGACAGAGGTGAGTGGACAAAATGTGGTTTCGAGGCTCAACGTGCAGGGTGGATCCTTAGCCTAGTAAATTAGTCCTTGAATGAATGTGCCAAACAGTAGATAAAATGCTCTCGACCCACGTACAGGAAAAAGATGTCATCCAAACGCCTCCTTCACAACGGGAATAATTAATTATATATCTTCGTAGTGTTTAGTATGTCTCCTAAACCAAGGACGTATCCAATCTTCATCTACCATTTAGCCTAGTGTATAAGAATATTTACTTCGGCCTGCGCTCGGGTCTGATATGTTTAGATAGATAGCCAAAAAAAGCGTAGCCTATCAGTATGCTTACATCTTGTTGTCTAAATTTGACCTTCTATAGGACGGGACAATGGGAGATGTTGTCCTTATGGCCTTGTATTGCTATGTCTTTAGCGCAGATTCTTGTCTAATATTTTGCTATAAATGAAATGCCTTTCCACTTATTTTTCAGCGAGTGTCTTGAGGAATTGTCCGCTGCGTGTTAGGCGGTACATTCTCGAGCCTCGCTCCACACGTGTGTGTATAATCGATTCTATTAAACATTTTTGCTCTGATTCTTCTTCTTCTTCCTTCCCTTGAGGTCTTCGACCGAGAATTTGGTGTCAGGAGTGGGATACATCCAAGTGTGCAGACGAGGTGGATCCTCACGTTCCAGGTCGGGAGGGAGGCCTGCCGGCATCTAATTTGGTGGGTACGCATTTTTGCACCTCGAAATTGAAGCCTCCCGCCTTACTTTGGATGTGTGGACCTCTGTCGGCTGTACCACCTGGCTTGCATTCCGAACCAAATTTAGTTTAAACCAGAGCAGCAGTGGGTAATGAATCGATTATACAGGGCGCCCGGGATAAGGAGGTAAGCTTCCTGCGTGGGAAGCAGGTAGACCCATATGTGGGTGATAGATAATAGGTATTAAGTTACTCCGGCGTGAGAACTGCGTTTAAGGTTAGGAATCGGGGGGCGACCCGATCTTAGGACTACCAGGAGGGACTAGCCCAAGAAAGGTAGAATAATGAGTATTTTAAGTTAAGCTACGCACTGGATGTGTTAGAGTTTACAGGTAAGTAGGATTGAAGTGTGCATGAGTGTGCATGAATTTATACTGTATTGTATGGAGAATGAAAGGTCAGTCACATGGTATTTGTGTATAAGGGAATGAATGATCTGTTATTGCAGCGTGTATTTGTGTTTATTGTGTGTGTGTCATTGATGTGTGTCATTGACTGACAAGGGATTCCCCAAATTGCCTACGGGCGTTGGGCAATCCGGACGAGTAAAATTGGCAGGGAATAATGAGAATGTTATGGAGAGCATGTGTAGACAGGGCTTTAAAACAAGTGTTCAATTACATCCCCACATTAACGGCTCTCCAGATGTAGCAAGGGAGAATGGGAGTGAAAGTCAAAAATAATAGGCTGTCAACCGACAGGGTGTTTATTCAACGGCATGGCCGGGGCTTGTATTTGGCCGATTTGGGATGGCAGAATGCGTTGAATGAAGGCAAAAATGACATGTGATGCTGACGTGAGTCCAATCGGAAGGATGGATGGTTATGGTTTCACCCGGTCCGTTTATCTGTCTGTCTGTCCGGACACAGAGCTCTTGGGGAGAGCCAGAATGGGTTGGGTTGACCAAGATGAATGTGGACAATATATTAATTGTTTATATTAATCTATTAATCTCTGTATATTAATCTGTAAAAATATATTAATCTCTGTGTGTGTGTGTCCGTATTTGTCTGGCTTTCTGGCTGTCTATGGAGTCATGTCTCTGAACACTGATTTTGAGGGAGTTGCTGGTGCGGACCAAAGCGGTGTCCGCGGTATCTACTGGGGGTCGAATGTCACTCCCTCAGTGTCTGCGAACTTGTCGTTCGGCAGTGTCGAAAGACAGGTTCGATTGTCGGTCTGTCTGCTTGATTTTCGGGTCTCACTCTGAGTATATGGCATATACTCTGAGTATATGGTCGTTTTCTGTTTTGTGCTTTAATGGTGGTTGATTTGACTTCCCTGAAAGGGGGACTGAAAATGCTTTGATTTTTTCGTGGATTGCCCATTGGGCATGTTTAGGATTTAATAGAGTGGTGGAGTTCTGTGAAATATGATGACGTTGTCTT